>NW_027185798.1:26727587-26810604 GCF_028583685.1 Petaurus breviceps papuanus
GTTCTGTTTAAACTGAGGATGGCAGAGGATTGATAGGAAACGGCCCCCAAAGACCAATGCTCAGAAAGAGCCAAGTTCCCTGCAATGTGGAGAAATCTTTATTACTGTAACTAAAGTGGACCTAAGACTCCCGGATGAATTCCCTACAAAATCTCAAAAGCAGTAATGTAGACAGAGATGAGTGGAGAAGAAAATATGGCAAGGAAGAGCTAGCTACAGGTCTAGAAGGTGCCCAGCACTGTGCAAAATCTCTTCTATCTAGTTGTTTTAGCCATAATCCTTAAGATCATCAATTTGGGACTGGAAGGAATTTTAGGGTTAATCTACTCTATTTGCCTTGCTTTATAAAAAAGGAAACCAAGCCTCAGAGAAATTGACTTACCTAAGATCACAAAATGTGAGAGCCAGGATTTGAAGTTAGATACTCCAATCGCAAATCCAGCATTTTTTTTTCCCATCATACCATGGTGACTTCAATGGTCACATTCTTGGGTCTGGAGTCAGGAAGATCTGAATTCACATCCAGCCTCGGAAACTTACTAGTTATGTGGCCCTGGGCAAGTCCCTTAACCTAGACTCAGTTTCCTCCTCTGTAAAATGGGAATAATAATAATAACACCTGCCTCACAGGTGTTGTGAGGATTGCTTAACACAGCCTGGAACATAGTTAGCACTATATAAATGATAATAATAATTATTATTATTCTTTATTAGCCATCTCCCAAAACTGAAAGGAAACCACAAGTAATCATTTAGACCAGTCTCTTCCCTTCAGACAGTTAAGGAATGATTTATCCTTATTTTGCAAACTCTGAGTTTTCAATACCCTTTTTTTGTTTTGAATGCCTAGAATTCAAGGCCTTCCACCTTCTGGCCCTAACTGATCTCTCCAGAACTATCTCTCAACACTCTCCCATAGGTCAGGCTAATCCTTCTCCAGGGCCTTTACATACAGAGAGTTCATGTTGTCCCACAACTGATATGAAAGAGCTTTCACTTTTTGCAAAGCCTTTTCCTCCTGACAACTCTATGAAGGAGATAGTGCAAGAATTACTATTCCCATTGTAAAGATAAGGGCACTCAGAGATATGAAGCAACCTGTCCATTGTCACACAGCTAATATTAGAGCCGAGAATCAGAAAACAAATTTTACCTAGGTTGCAGCTTGTACAGACTAAAGCCTCTACACAACAAACAGTTAGGCAGGTGGTCCATCAATCACGTAGCATTTATTAAGCTCTTACCATGTACCAAACGCTGTGCTATGTGTTGGAAATAGAAATCCAAATAGACCTTCAGAGCTTCAATGAAACACAGACTCTCACAGCTAGAAGAGACCTAATTCAACTGAAACAAACAAAAGGGGGCAATGACTTAGACCACTAGCAAGATCACCAAGCTATGAGCGGAAGCTTGTTCTCTGATCAATGGTGAATGAGAACACAATTGTCATGAAATGAGGATATGGAAAAAGTTACATTTAATAGTGGAGGAAACTGAGTCCCAGGAAGGGGAAATAACTAAGTAAAAAGAATGGGAACATTTAGCTTGGAGAAGACTTAAAGAGGCACATAATAAAAAATAACTTGTATTTTTATAGTGTTTACAAAGTTTACAAGTTTGTAACGTTTACAAATTGCCTTCCTAGAAACTATAAGGTAGAGAATGCCAGTCTTACTGTCGCCATTTTATGGATGAAGATGGTAAGGCTAAGTAAGAGCTATGGTGCTCCCATTTTCACAAAGTTAGTTAATATGAGATTCAGGGCACCAAGTCTTCTAGGTCCATCCTTCTTTGCCTTACATCACAGCTGCCTCTCATGATTGCTGTCTTCAAATATTTGAAGGTCTTTTCATGTGGAAAATGGATTAGACTTTTTCTGTTTGGCCCCAGAGGGCAGAACCAGGAAGTTACAGGGAGACAGATTTCCACTTAGCATAGAGAAAATTTCCAAACAATTACAGCTGTCCGAAAGTAGATGGGGCTGCCGCTGACAGTAGTTGAGTTAACTGTCACTGGAATTCTTTAAGTGGATGCTGGATTAGCATTTGTCAAATATGTTGAAAAATTGTATTCTTATGCTTCTGGTTGGGCTAGATGGCCTTTGAAGTCTCCATCAACTCTGCAATTCAATGATGCTTCTAACTTGCCCAGAGTCACATAGCTCTTTAGTAGGGAACAAAGACCAGAAAGCAGGTATCCTCAATTCCCAGCCCAGTGTGCTTTCTGATGGTTCCAGGCCTCCATTTTCTCACCACATAACCCATCTTTCACTACTTGTAGACTGACTTTTATCTTTGCCATTTTACTGAAATAGCTCTCTAGGTTCACGGGTCACTTGGGTCCAACCCAATGATGTTTTTCTCAAGTCTTCCTACTCTTTGGTCTCTTAGGCATTTGACCGCGCTAACCACTCCTTCCTTTTTGCAACTCTCTCCTTGGGTTTACAAGATTATAAAAAGTCTTCTTTTTGGCTGCTGAGGCCCTTTACAACTTGGCCTCTTCTACCTTTCATCGTGGATTTACTCCCCTCTGTGTATGCTGTGATGCAGCGACACCAGCCTTTTAGTTTCTCCTTGCACACTACTCTCCCTCTGCAAATGGGCTGCCTTTTCACGGGTTATTTACTGTGTCTGGAATTCCTTCTGCCTTCCTGGTTTTGGGCAAGGCTTATTTCAAATCCCACCTTCTGCAAGGGGCCTTTTCCAAGGGCTCCACTGTTACTCTTCCCTCTGACCTTTCCTCCCCCTTAAACTACGTACATTGTTTATGTACATAATTTGGATATTGTCTCTCCCATTAGAATTTGAGCTTTTGGGGGCAGGGATCACATTTTTCCTCTTTCTTTGTATCCTTCCCCTTTAACAACAGTGCTGATCACCTGATAGGTGCCTAATAAATTCCTATTGTGTGGAATCTCTGGCCTTGAGGACACATGTAGCCCCCTAGGTCCTCAAGTGCAACCCTTTGACTAAATCCAAACTTCATAGAGCAAATCCCCTTCATAAAAGGATTTGTTCTGTAAAACTTGGACTCAGTCAAAAGGTAGTACCAAGGACCTAGAAGACCACATAGGCCTCGAGGTCACAGCTTTCCCACTACTGTAGTTTTTTTCTTTTTTGCTTATCTAGACTCATGGTTTTCATATAACATTTTTAACTCTCTGACCCTTACTGTTATTTCCCTCACCTATAACATGCTTTCATTCTTCCTTCTAGCACAGGAATTCACCATAAATCAATCCTCGACCATCTCCTTTCTACATTCTCCCTCAGAGAATTCACTCTCATACTTTCAGGGCTCCCTTCTGTGACAGTGACTTTAAAATCTACTTCATCAGCTTGAGGTCTGACTCTATGTTTGGCATGTTCATTTGGGTCATGTACATGGCCTCAACCTCAATCAATAGAATTCCAGGCCAGAAGTCAGGAAGATCCCTCCTCCTGAGTCCAAGTACAGCCACAAACATTTACTAGTTATGTGAGGCTGGGCCTTTGCCTCAGTTTCCTCATTTGTAAAATGAACTGGAGAAAGAAACGCTAAAGCACTTCCATATCTTTGCCAGGAAAACCCCAAATAGGGTCACGAAGAGTCAGATACAACTAAACAGCAACAGCAGAAAGCTACACTCTTAATTCCTACTTAACTGTGCCCCCAGATTGTCTGGACCTTCTTATTTCTATTAATGAGACTAGCATTTTTCTCAGTCATTCATGTTCAAAGTTTCTTTGATAGAATCTTAGATAATTAGATAATAGATCTAGAGCTGGAAAGGACCCCAGAAGTGATCTAATCAAATGCCCCCATTTTAAAGGTGAAGAAACTGAGGCCTAGGGAGGTTACATGACTATAAAATCACACAGGTAGTGAGAACTGTAAGCAGGATTTGAACTGAGGTCCTTTGATTCCTGCGCCAGTGCCCATTCCCGGGTACCATGCTTCTGGTTCAATCATCCTTGCCTCTATCCTCTCTTTTGTCTCCACATTCAATCATCTTCCAAGGTTTGTTGAGTCTTCCTTTGTAATTACTTTCTTTTTCATTTTTACTGTTCTAGTTTTGTTCTACTTTAAATGAACCGTCCTACCTTGGGGTATCTTCATCACCGCTAACCTTACGCCTCCTATCTGTCCTCCCTACCTTTTCCTATCCTAATATTAAATCTCCACTTTGTAGATGCCAACCTTATGTTGAAAATTTTCAAAGACTACTATTTCTTTTAGGATCAAGTACAAACCGCTTATCCTGGTATTCAAGGACCTTTACAAACTCGGTTCTAACCTTGCCTCATAGAATCCAAAAATTGGAAGGTAAGCTCAGACATCATCTTGTTCCTATACCCACATAGAGGTACCCCCTGCAGCATCCCCAACAAGTGATCTTGTACTCTTTGCTTGAGGACTTCTAGTGAGGAGGAGAAGCTACCTTCCAGGACAAGCCTGTCCTCTTTGGGGCAACTTAGAATGTTGACATTCTATCAAGCCTCGATCTTCCTTTCCACAGCTTTCATTCACTAGTCCTAGTTCTGTAGTGTATGGCTAAGCAGAACAAATTTAATCCCTCTTCGCTTTTAAAAAAATTTTATTTATTTACTTTTAGTTTAAAACATCCAGTTCCACAATCCCCTGAATTTCAGATTTTCTCCCCCTCCTGCCATGGGCTGCTCAGTATCCAGCACTAAGCACGCTCAGAGACATGAAGAAGAAACGACTAGACCGTGGGTAGTTCAAGGAAGAACCATGAACTCCATTTATTGATTCTTAGTACAAGGTTTTTATAGAGCAAATGAGACAAAGGAATAGGACTTGAGTATTCTTCTCATTACCTTAGTCTGTTATATTCTGGAAGTAGCATGGAAATAAGTCTTTTGTTTTCTAGGTGCCTGAAAGTCTTAGGAAGAGTCAGTTAACTCCTTTCATATGCAGTCACATTATAAAGGATGCTCTCGAGAGCTGGCATCAAGGCCAGAAACTAAAGCCGAATCATCTAGGACATCTGCATAGAAACTGACCACCTACAAGTCAAATATTTTGGTTTTGAACAACTAAAGTCTTGGGGTAGAGCCTGTTGGTCTCAGAACTCAAACAGCATCCTTTTAAGTGTAACCCATATCAAAAGACCCTAGGAGCCAGCTGAACAAAAAGCTTCATCATGAAGGGCCTTCCTTCTATAGGGCACATAGTCTGAGTCCTGAATCAGGCTTCTGTGGCTCCCGACACCCTCCCTCTTCTCCTCCCTCCCCCACCATGGTGGAAATAGGGTCTACATGCCTTCACATTAAACATCAGTCAGGTTGTAAAGAAGGTTAATCCCTCTTCCTGATGAAAACCCTTCAAATATTCAAATATAGTTATGACTCCTCCAAAATTTTCTCTTCTCAGTACTCAGTATTCCCCATTCTTTCACCTGATCCTCATATGGCATGGTTTTGAGGCCCTTCATCGTCTTCATTGTCTTCCTCTGGATAGCTGGATTGTTTTGCCATTTTCTTCTCCAGCTCATTTTGTAGATGAGGAAACTGAGGTAAACAGGGCTAAGTGACTCCCCCAGGGTCACACAGTTAGTAAGTGTCTGAGGTCTGATTTGAACTCAGGGAGATGAGTCTTCCTGACTCCAAGCCCAACACTCTGAGAGCCCCCTACTACCTCTTCACACAGGCAGTATTTTTACAGGATGCAATATTTTATATCTTCCACTAGATGGTGGTGTTTAACATGGAAAATAATTGGGGGGGGGGGGAGTCAGAAGAAGCAGCAGCCAAAAAAAAATCACTTTTATTATTAATGTATTAAGAATAGATTTATCATCCTGGCTCAGCAAAACTATAGTTATTGAGTAAGAAGCTTTATCTCCTGCTAATGTGCAGCTTAACCAGCTCAGTTAGATACAAAGCCAGCTCAAGCCTTTGTCTCCCATTCAGAATGGATATCCCTGCTGGAGACGCTGAGGTTGAAACTTTAGCAATGAAATCCTGGATCCATTCCTTTTCCACGTCTCCATGGCTGGGCATTTCCAGGAGAGGAGACAGGAAAGTTGGCAGCTCAGAGGGAAGGATTAGAGATTAGACAGCCCAAAGAAGGAGGATTTTAAGGCAGGGTTGCTTCTAGTTTCCCAATGAATTTATTGGGTCTCATTCTGTTGTGAGACTCAATTCCAACCCTGGCCAGCCTTTGCCTTAAGTACCAAAAGAGACTTATTGAGATGCTTTTAGATTATTGAGAGAAAATCTGTCTCCTCTATTAGAAGTTTGGGAACCTTGGTTGGTGGTTAATAACAATAATGATAGAATTACAACAATAAATCATTTTATGGTTTTTAAAGTGTTATTCTCTCTCGCTCTTTCTCTTTCTCTCCTTTCTCTCTCTCTCTCTCTCTCTCTCTCTCTCTCACACACACACACACACACACGCACACACACACTCAAGAAAGATCCTGAATATATTATTCTCCTTATTTTATAGATGAGGAAACTAAAGCATAACAATGCAGAACCATACCTAGGAATACTTGACCCCTGATTAAGAGACCAAAAGCATGCCCCTAAATGAAGAATGTGTGTGCATTGAGGGGGGGAAGGAAATAAAGTCACAGGACTTTTGGGGTGAGGTCACTGCTCAGGATTGAAACCACCACACTAATGAGATGTACAGGTATACAGGATTACCATTCCCACATTCAATGATGATACTGTCACTATCATTCTTTCATGTTAGAGTATTGCTTGTCCAAGAGTCTTCTGGGCAGTATGAATGCAGATTACACTAGGAGAGACAGCACATTAAACTGTTATCTTTCATTCCCAAATAAGAGGGGTTATTTTGTTAGATTGTTAGCCCAAGTGATAGCTTGTTGAACGAAATTGGGAAGTAGGACAGCTGAGTTTTTGCTGTAGGAGGAGGGAGGGAGGTGGTCTGTGGCATGGACCACTCTCTTGGGAATACAGGCACTTTAATAGGGAAAGGGCACTCTCCAGGCAGCTAAAAGGTAGCATGACAGCTCCAGAAAACCAAGGGGCAAGGTATTAAGGGTCCCAAAGGGGATGTGAGCAGGTACCAAAGACAAACTCCACTAACTTTGCTGTTCTGCTCAGATGTAGATACTATGGGTTATATTCCACAACATCTGCCTCGGTCTGAAGTCAGACACCTAGCTGGCATTCTAGGGCCCCTCTCCCTTCCCAGAAGAGTCCAACACTGGGCTGAGAGACATGGGAAGGAATGGCAGAGGCTCTATTCATCACATTTCACAACAGGAAACCTGAAACACAGAAATGCTCTATGACCCAGCCCTGCATATACTGCATCAATCAGACAGCTAGGAAGGTGACCAGGATTTCCATTTTCCCAGATCTCTGCTATACCATCTCTCACTGAAAAAACACCCAATGCATCAAACCACTTGCCAATGACTGGGGTTGGAGGTAATATTCCCACTGCTCTAAAGAATGATTTCCTCCATGAAAGTGCTCTATGCTGCATTTCCTGAGTAAAAAATACTGGGGGAAGGGAAGTGGTCTGGGGCCTCACTTTGGCATTTCCAATTGGCTGACCACATGATTGCTTACTTGAATTGCTTGGGTGCTGGTACATACATCTCCCGTAATTGCTTTATTATACATGAAGATCAATAGTCTTTTCACTGTGGGCCTCCAGGGAAGACTGGGAATGACTATATTTATAGAGTGGGGGCGTTGTACAGTCAGAAGCAGAGAGTTGGGAGGGTGGGGTCTTATTAGACCCAGATGAATGATGGGGTAGAGAGAATACTGAATGGATGATGGGGCTTTGAGACTCACCCTTGCAAATTATAAACTGGGAAAATTATTTTTCCTCTCTGAACCTCAGTTTCCAACTTGGCCAAGAGAGCAAGTTCAATTAGCTTTTCTCTAAGATCCAACTCTGCTATTGTTTGGCTCTAGGTTTTAATCCCAGGACCCTGGGCAAATCTTGGCTTCTCTCAGATGAGGGCCTCTAGCTACGATGATTATGGAGAACTGGGACAATTGGCAATTTTTCTTTTCTAGTGCTTGTGCATCTACAGTGTTTAAGATCCCACCCTGTTACCCAGAACCAGGAAAATAGGAGGATAAGCAGACCTCTTCAAAACCAACTAGTCAATCAACAAATATGTAGTATGCCTGCTATATCCAAGATACTGCCTCCAGCACTGAGGTGGCCATCAGGATGAGAAAAAACACGGTCCTACCTTCAAGAAGCTTACGGAGGAGTAGGGAAAGTAGACATAGAGGATGATGGGATTAGAAACTGGGAAGGAACTGAGATGTTATCCAGTTCAACTCCCTGACTTAACAGAGGTTAAAACAGAGAGAGAGAGAGAGAGGAACACACAATCAGCAAATAGCAGGGCTGAGATGTATAGGATTATAGCATTAGAGCAAGAAGGGACCTCAGAGTACATCTGGTTCAAACCCTACATTTTGTAGTTAAACCAAGTGAGGACCAGGAAGATTGAGTGGCATGCCTGAGATCACACAGGTAGTAAGCAGCATGTTGTTGGTCAATTATTTTAATTCTGCCCAGCTCTTCATGACCTCATTTGGGGTTTTCTTGGAGAAGATACTGGGGTGGTTTGCTATTTCCTTCTCCAACTCATTTGACAGATAAGGAAATTGAGGCAAACAGGGTTAAGCGACTTGGCCTGAGTTGCACATCTAGTTAACTCTCTGAGGCCAGGTGTGAGCTCAGGAGAATGAGCTTTCCTGACTTCAGAACTGGCACTCTCTCCACTGCACCACCTGGGTGCCCAGGAAATAGCATAAGCATGGTGATTGATGTGAAATCCACTCCTCTTTTCAATAGGGAGAGAATAGCTTTAGAGTTAGAAGGGACCTATGAGGTCATCTAGTCCTCATTTTTCAAATAAGGAAGCTGAGGCACAGAGAGATTAATCATATATGTATATATCTATATCTGTATATATGCACATACATATAAGCACATATAAGATATATAATATATTGTACATAATATATAATATATATGCATGTATATATGTATATATGTACACACAATGCTATATATAGTATTGAATGACCAGAGCAGATAATAAATACTCTAAAAATTCAGAGAAAGAAGAGCTCACTGTGTTCAGGAGTAGTCAGAGAACACCAATGAGGTGGGATTTAAGCTGGGTCTTGTAGTAGGCTTAGATTCAGGCTGATGGATAGAAGGGAGAAAGGCATTTCAGGCAAGGGGACTGACACAGAGAGGAGAAATGCACTAATCTTCCAAGATCATGAACTGAAATTTCCTTTTCTTACCACAACCTTCTCTCCTCCCCTATTCCCGCACTCTCTTGGCCCTATTCTTCCTTCTTATCATGATTTCTAGTCCCTTTCCCATCTGGGTTCATGAGGGTCTTCCTGACTTTATTTGTCTACCCCCTCACAGATCTCGTGGTTAGTTATCCCATTGTTGCCCTCCTTGGTATCTTGGACACCAGTGCCCTAAATTGGTTATTTATATTTATTAGAATGTAAGCGCCTTAAAGGCAGGGACTGACTTATAAAATGTATCTCTAGTGATTCACCCTATATCAAGGAAATGTTCAGATCCCCCTTTGCTGAAAAAGACTGTCTCAAAAAAAAAAAAAGACTGTCTCTATCCCACTCAGCAGAATAGCTATTTCAAACTGCTTCTTCTCTCCTTAAATCACCCTTTCTCCTTCCCTTATCTGAGGACATTGCCCCATACTTCCCTGCAAAGATTGAAGTCATTCACAGGACACTTCTCTCCTCTTCCTCATTCTCTTCTATTTCCTCTTTTACTGGAGTCTCCAGTGAAGTGGTGACCCTTCTCCTTGCCAGGGCAAGTTTTCTAATTGGTCTCCAATGTCATCCCCCTTACCCTAATACTCTCCAGTCATTTCCTATTACCTCTAGGATCATGTATAAATTCCTTTGTCTAGCATTTAAAGCTTTTCCAGCTTAGCCATTCATAACTTTACTCTCTCCTTACATATTACTCCCCTCCTCACACTCTACTGACTTTTTGAGGATGAGAAATGCTCTGGTGACATCACCAGCCCTAGCATTCTTTCCCCAAGTCCCCTTGCCCTAGTCAATCTGTATTGGAGTACACAATATGTCAAAAATCAGCTATGGAGCAGACACAGAAAATCTATTCAACATAAATGGAATTAAATTCTGGCTCTACAGAAAGACATCTTTTATGAGCACCTTTAGCAAGCATACTGTTCTGTGTTTCTTCTTGACCATCTCCCAATGGAACTTGTGCTATCACAAATACAGATACATACATATACACATACAGACACAAATATACATGCATATACACATATGCATATGAACATACATATACGTACATATAAACATATATTTATACATACATGTATACTGGAAGGCAATCAGAGGCCATCTAGTCCAAATTGTTTATTGTAGAGTTCTTAGCACAGTGCATGACACATAGTAGGGGATGTTCAATAAATGCTTGTTGACTTGAGTTAGAGATGAGAAAACTAAAGCTCATGTAGTTTCAACAACTTGCCCAAGGTCATGGAGATGATGTCAGATGTGGGATTTGAACCCAGGTACCTTGATTGTAGAACCAGTACTCTCATCACTGTTCTAAACTGCCTTTATCTACCATAGTCTTTTCTCTTTTATCTCCTTCATCAATTCTCTAACAAAGGAAAAGTAAACCTTGAAGATAATTTAGGTTTCAGTTGATAAAATGATCATGATTAAAAGGTCATTGAAAAAAATGTATAGTGGCAGAGGGGGGTGGGAGGGAACACTGAATCTAGAGACAGAAGTTCTCAGTTCAAATTCCGTCTGGGTTACCTACTACCTATGTGATGTTGGACAAGACTTTTCTCTCTGAGACTTAGAGTTTCTTTATCTTTAAAATGAAGGAATTGAATGAGATGATCTTTGAGGCCCCTGCCGGATTTGAGAAATGTGTCTTGTCTTCACCTAAATCTCCCATCTGCTATACCTTCACCTGAGCCCCCTTCCCCATTCTTGTGTCTTTGGGCCAGGACCTGTGATCTCATTGGTTCAGTAAACTTCCAGTGATGGCGCTCCCTCCACTAAGGCAGATTGGACATTTTCTCTGTAAACTTAGAGTATTAGAGAGTAACCTGGGACATTGAGAGGACATGTGACAGAATCAATATATATAAAAAGGACATGCAACCAAGAGCTCTTGATCCATTAAACCATGGTGCCTTTCAGAGCATGATATGGAAATAAAGGTGTCTTCCAGTGGATAGATGCTGGGTCTGAAATCAGGAAGATTCATCTTCCTGAATTCAAAGTGACCTCAGATACTTACTATGTGATCCTCATCAAGTCCCTTAACCCAGTTTGCCTCAGTTTCCTCATCTGTCAAATGAACTAGAGAAGGAAATGGCAAACCTCTCCCTTATCTTTGCCAAGAAAGCCCTGAAATGGGGTCACAAAGAATTGAACATGACTAAAATGACCAAACAAGGATAACACAGTCTTATAGACCTGAATGGAATCTCAGAACATAGAGTTCTAGAACACAAAATGTTAGAACTGAAATGGGTCTTTCGAAATCTCCTAGTTTAACTCCCTCATTTTGTAGGGGAGAAAAGTCATGCAAATAGAAGTCACTTGTCCAAGGTTATGTAGGAAAGAGCTAGAAACCAAGTCTCCTGAGTCTCCATCCATTGTTCGTAACACTATACCAGATTCCCTGAGGGACTGGAAAGCAGAGTGTGTTTTTCTCCCCTCACCCTCTTAGTTATGCTGTAGTCTCACTAACGCCATGTATTTATGCTCTGCTTAAAAGAAATGATTGGTCAGCAAAGGTCAATGTTAGCCTGGTTCCTGTCCAGGTTGTCATAAATCCCCAAGTTAGAGGACCTCAAGGTAATGAGGGAGCTTTCTATGCCATGATCAAATGACAGAGAAAGATACTAAGGCTTTTGTGGAGCTGTCTACAAGACTAGTTCAAAGAGGGAAGATAGGTGAAGTCATAACTGATGTCAGGGGACAGGTGACTCAGGCCCTCATCACCTTTTGCTCAGGCTATTGGAATAAGTTTCCTAATTGGTCTCCCTTCATCCAACCTTTCTTCTTGGAGCCATCCATCCTGTGCACAGCTGGCAAAATGATATACCTTTATTTAAAATTCTACCCCTTTTTAACAGAATTTTTAAATTTTAAGTTATAAATTTTTTCCCTTCTTTTAGTCCTTCTCTTACCCATTGAGTAGGCAAGCAATATTAGACCCATTATACACATGTGAAGTCATAGAAACCATATTTCCATATTACAGATGTTGCAAAGAAACAAACACAAAGAAAATAAAGAGAAAAAAATATACTTCAATAGTTTGTTAGTTCTTTTCCTAGAATCGGATAGCATCTTTTTCATTGTGAATCCTTTGGAATTGTGGTGAATCACCGTATTGATCAGAGTAGCTAAATCTTTCATAGTTGGTTGTTATAATATTGATGTTGCTGAGTACATTGTTCTCCTGGTTCTGCTCACTTCACTTTGCATCAGTTCATCTAAGTCTTCCCAAATTTTTCTGAAACCATCTTGTTTGTTATTTCTTATGGCCCAATAGTATTTCACCAAAATCACATACAACAATTTGTTCAGCCATTTCCCAATTGATGGGCACTCTCTCAACTTTCAATTCTTTGCAACCACTAAAAAAAAATGCTATAAATATTTTTGTACTTTATATATGGCCTGGACATATACTTTTCTTTGGTACAGGAAACTCTTGCTATGGAAACTCCATTAACTGGTATACATTGGCAAGTTAACTGGTTTTCAGTTTACTGTCTTGGAGATATGCCCAGAACCATGAAAAATTAAATTACTTTCCCAGGGTTGCTTTATCAGATATGTAAAGTTCAAGACTTCAATCCAGGTCTTCCCGACTCTGTCTATATGCTATAGCACTTACCATGCAATTTTGTATTTATCAATCAATAAGCATTTATTAAATGCCTATTGTGAGCTAGGCATTGCTCTAGGCTCTGGGGATCCAAGTATGAGCTGATTCACGTACATATTTTTTCTTAGTAGAAAGTAAGCTCTTTGAGGGCAGGAACTCTTTCTCGCTTTCTTTTTGACTTTGTATTGCCAATGGCTAGCATAGTCCCTGGCACATAGTAGACATCTAAAGAATGTAGCATTGGATTGAATGTGGGGTGAACATCAGTGCCTGGCATATAATAAGCAGTGAAATGCTTGTTGACTTGACTGAAAGCAGGAAGGTACTTAACAGTTTGTTCTAACTTGCAACATGTCATTAGGAAAAGTGTTTCTAATAATCCATATGGCACCAGTGTTCTCAGTATGACTAAAGGTTTTATTTTTTGTTTTTTTCCATTCAGCTGCTCATTCCACATGAAGGACTTTCTGTTAGCAGTGAGTGCCCACTTTATGGAACTGATCAAACAGCTGGAAAAGTCTGACTTGGACCCACATCAATGCCACTCTCAAGGAAGATCACACCATTGTGTGAAGACAAGTAATGAGGAAATGGCCTCTCTGGGGCCCCCATGCTGCCCTTAGAGCCTTCTGGAAGCAAGAGCCAGTCAATCAGTCAGGAAGACCAGACAGAAATACTGGCATGAAACAGCCCTTGTAAATGCCCCAGCCCCAAACTCCATATCCTCCAATCCTGTCTATGGCTCAAAGAAATATACAAGTATAATTTAAAGGGACCATAGGTATCCTCTTCTTCCCATCACAACACCCACCCCAATATTGTTAATCCTTTTGCATATGGTCAAATCAATTCTACGATAGGGCATAGAGCAAGAGAAAGGCATAAACTGGAGAGAGCTGCTTCTACTACTCCTAGATCCTCTACTCAGTGTGAGCAGAAGCTTCACTTCTGCCCTTTGGGTACAGAAAATTGCCAGAACCATAAGACAGTCAATTATACGTGGGGTTAATAATGGGGTTGGAACTAGAAAGGACCTCAGAGATCCTCTAGGGTCTAGATCAATCACTTCATTTTATGAATGGAGAAACTGAGGCCTAGCAGGGGTATGTGTCTTCCATGAGGTCACACGTTTAGTAATCACCGGGTTAGGATTTGAACACAGGTCTTCTGAGGAGAAATCCTTTGGGTCATATTGGCTTTACATTTATTTCATATGGCAAGCACCAGACCTTAGTAGCAGGAACTGAGCTGGTGAATCATAAAATATCAGACCAAGAAAGGACATCTGAGGTCACCTGGTCTCAGAAAGTATGAGTCCCCTCTGCATCATGAAGGAAAGGGAAAGGGACAAGTGGAGTCTGAGCACATGGATTCGAATCTCAGCTCTTTCATTTGATAGCTGTGTAACCTTGGCCAAGGGGACAGCTTGGTGGCACAGTGGAGAGAGTGCTGGACTTGGACCTGCATTCAAATCTGACCTCAGACACTTGTGACCCTGGACAAGTCACTTAACCCTATTTGCCTCAATTTTCTCCTTTATAAAATGAGCAGGAGAAGGAAATAGCAAACCACTCCAGTATCTTTGCCAAGAAAACCCCAAAAAGCATCATGAAGAATTGTACAGAACTGAAATGACTGAACGACAATGAACTTTGGACTGGTGATTTCAGCCCTCTGGGCCTTGGTTTCCTCACTAAAAAATGGAGGGAGTGAGCAGCTAGGTGGTTCAGTGAATAGAGCACCAGCCCTGGAGTCAGAAGGACCTGAGTTCAAATCCGGCCTCAGATACTTAACACAAAAACTAGCCATGTGACCTTGGGCAAATCACTTAACCCCAATTACCCTCCAAAAAGCAAAAAAAAAAAAAAGGAGGGGGTTTGACTAGATGGTTTCCAAAGTCCCTTTGGGATCTAACTAGGGAGGTAGTGTGGTACAGTGGAAAGCTTGCTGATTCTGGAATCAAAGGTCCTGGGTGTGAATCCTACCTCAGACACTGTGTGCTCTTGGCAAGTCATTCTACAATTCCAGCCATATTTTCTCTTGTGTAAAATGAGGATTTTGGACCAGCTTGCCCCTGATATTTTTTATAGCTCAAGATCTAGGATCCTGTGTTCCTGCAGACATTGTTTCCTGATGAATATTCCGGGAAAAAGCAAAAGCTCTATTCCTGATCACAATCCCTCTTATTTTGCATTTGCGTGAAATCAATGAATCAATAAACATTTCTAGTTGGGGTATCCTGGAGCAACTGTTAAAATTTCAGCGTGAGCATTTACATCTTGGATATTGGCAAATGCTACAAATTAGACTTAGATTCATTATTTCGTGGATTGCCTAGACCTGTGAAAACGATGGAGAAAACGTCAATTAAGCAGATTCCACTTAAAAGTGTGTCGTGCATGCTTTTTTTTTTTTCTTGGAGAGTCAGTTGTTAAACATTTACCGGCACACCACTAGTTAAATACCTATTGTGTGCCAGCTCTGCAATGCAATGAGCAGAATCCTATGTTGAAGCTGAGATTCACTATTTCTAATCCTAGCAAAGCATGCATAACTTTAGAATGAGTTAAACGGCCACGCCCAAAGGGAAGACAATAATATTTCAATGTCGACTTGGAAGGAGGTGTCCAGTGGAGTGCCTCAGGGATCCATACTGACACTGGCCAATTTTTCTAATGATTTGGATAAAAGCTTAGTGAGTTTAGAGGTGATGCAAAGCTGGGAGAAATTGCTGGCGTAATGGATGATAAGGAGAGGAGGGGCACAAATATCTGTTAAGCCTCTGCTAGGACAATGCCTGGCATGCAGGAAACACTATCAGTGTTAGCTGTTGTTATAATAGTGTCATGTTACATAATATTTCCACATAATCATATCATAATTTATATTGTATCCTATATCAATAATTATAGTATAATATATACAATTTAGTCATAAGGTTATGTATTATGTTACAATTATAAGATACATAATTACAAAAACATACTGATAATTATATCGTACTATATACTTTACAAATGTTATCTCATTGGCTCCTTACAACAACACTATTGGATAGGTGCTATTATTATCCCCATTTTACAGTTGAGGAAACTGGGGCATCACAGAGGTTAAGTGATTTGTACAGGGTCACACAGCTAGCAAGTCAGAATTTGAACTCAGGTCCTCCTTAGTCCAGGCCCAGATCTCTATCCTCTGTACCACCTAAGCCCCCGACAAGGGTGAACTTCAAAAACTGTTCACAGGCCAGAACACTGGTATTAATCAAATAAGACAATTTAATAGTGTCATATATAGTCTAATATGTAGTTTTTAAAAAGTCAGCTTCCTAAGTACAAGGTGAGAAATAAATAACTAAAGAACGATTTGTCTGAAAATGAATCAGGAGTCAAGACTGATTGAAATACCAATGTGTGTCAATAGCAGAAATAATAATGTGATGTCAAGCTGCCCTGAAGCAGGCATAGCAAGCTTCCGAAGGCAAGGGAAAATCATTCCTCCATGCTCTGCTCTCACTGGCCACATTCAGAGTGGAGTGGTCAGTCCTGGATGCCGCATTGGAGGGAGGCCATTGATAATCATGGGAGTATCCAGAGAAGGAATCCAGGGATAGTAAAAGGCTTTGAGATCATGACATTGGAACATTAAGATGAAGGAACTGGGTGTGCCTATCTTGGAGAAGAGTAGACTTAGGGAGTATATGATAACTGTCTCCGATTGTGTGAAAGGCTGTTAGAATGGAAGAGGGATTTGATTTTTTTTTTCCTGCTTGATCCCAGGGAGCAGATCAGTCACTGGAGATTGAAAAGTGACTAATTTTGCCCTGATAACAGTGCAGAGAACTTTCTAACAGAATTGCTTGAAAATGCTGTCTTGGGAAGCACTGGATTTCTCTTCACTAGAGGTTTGTAGCAAAGCCTGGATGACCGTTTGAGGTATAAGTTGTAATAGGGAATTAATGCTTGGTTAGGTCTGGGTTGCCAGCAGAGGTTCAATTTCACTCTGGGCCTCTGTGACGTTCTTTTAGGAGTCCCCATCCCCCACTTCCAGCTCTGGGGGGGAGGTATTATTAATAATAGCAGTGCCTTAATTCCATAATCCTCATGTGCCTGATGGATTTGCCTGCCCTTGTTGGGACACAGTGCTGTCAACATTTCTGGGTTAAGGGACTGCTTGAGTGTTCTCAGGGCTTTAGTTCAATTTACATTTATAATCAAGAAGGGTCACCATAGGTTACCAGCTTCTGTGGCATAGATAATACAAATGGGATCATGTGACCATAGATTTAGATCTGGAAAGGATCTCAGGAGCCATCAAGTCCAACTCCCTGGTTTTACAAATGAGGAAACTGAGGCCCAGGGAAGCCAAATGACCTGCCCATGGTCACTCAACTACTAAGTGTCTGAGGCAGGATTTGAACCTGGACTTTCCTGGCCTCATCTAATACACTATGCTGTCTCAGTCATCTCACTTAGGTGCTGTAAATTGCTTCATCCTACCCCTTTTCCAGTTTACAGCCTTGGTGAGAAAGTATTAAACTTATGGTTAGTGCTACCTTGGGGGCAAGAGCACTGGAGCTATTTCAGTCTGAGGGATGATGTATGATAAGTTAGCACCAGGAGGTATCAAAATAAAATTTAACCACATTCCAGGGAACAAGCTGGGCTTTTCTTAGCTGTTGGCCTGAGGGCAATATTTTGAAGTTAGATTTTGAAGGATGTCACAACCAGAGTTAGGAATTCACTGATATCTTAGGCAACTTATTATAAATCTCTCATTTGAAGAAAAAAATACCACCTAACTTATAAGATTATAGCATAACAAAAAAATATGAATGTGTCTCACGTTGTATAGACTCACTTAAATTATCTGAAATCATATCCCTGGAGAAAACACAAGTTAGAATTAGATTATTAGATTGAAAATTCTTGGGAATCACACCTATCAGGCTGGCTAATATGGCAGAAAAGGAAAATGATAAATGTTGGAGGGGATTTGAGAAAATTGGGACACTAAGTACTCTTTTTTTTTTAAGCAATCGGGGTTAAGTAACTTGCTCAAGGTTTCACGGCTAGTTATTTCTGGATGTGGTGCTGAGTATCTGAGCCCGGATTTGATCCAGGTCATCCCGACACTAGAGCCGGTGCTCTTACTCGCTGAGCCACCTGGCCACCCCAGACACTAAGTACTCTTGGTGGAGTTGTGAACTGATCCAATCACTCTGGAGAACAATTTTCAACTATGTTCAAAGGGCTATCAAACTGTGCATATCCTTTGATCCAGAAATACCACCACTAGTTCTGTATCCCAAAGAGATTTTTTTAAAGGAGAAAAATCTATTTGTACAAAAATATTTATATCAGCTCTTTTTGTAATGGCAAAGACTTGGAAATTGAGGGGATGCCCATCAATTGGGCAATGGCTGTGCAAGTTTTGATATATGATTATGATGGAATACTATTGTGCTATAAGAAATGATGATCAGCATGCCCTCAAAAAAATCTGGAAAGATCTACACAAAGTGATGTGGAGTGAAATGAGCAGAATCAAGAAACCATGGTAAACAATAAGAGCAATGTGATATGATGACCAACTGTGAATGTCTTAGCCCTTCTCAAAAATATAACGATCCAAGATATTTCCAAAAGACTCATAATGAAAAATGCTATCCACATCCAAAGAAAAAGCTGATGGAGTCTGAATCCAGATTGAAGCACACTATTTTTCACTTTATCTGTTTTTTTTCTTTTTCTTTTTTGGTCTGTCTGTTCTTTTACATGACTAATATGGAAATATGTTTTGCATCATTACACATGTATAATCTACATCAAATTACTTTACTCTATTAGGGAAGGGTGAAAGGAGAGAGGGAGGGAGAGAATTTGAAACTCAAAATTTTAAAAAGAAAGAGTGATAAAAATGTTTTTACATATAATTAGCTAAAAATATTATTATAATAAAAAAGAAAATTCTTGGAAAGCAAAGGCCATTGCCTACACAGCACTGTATTCTTTCAATGCTCAGTATTGAGTCTTACGCAAAGTTGCCACTCATAAAGTGTTTGCTGAGGAAATGAAGGAATCATATGGATGATCTTTGACCAGAACCAGGATAGGTACTAAGCATGATAAGCCATTAGATAGTAGAATGTGAGCTCCTGGAGAGCAGGGACAGTCTTATTTTTGTAGCTGGATCCTTGGTGCCTAACAGGAGCGGAGAACCTGGGGCCTTCAGGCCACATACAACCTTCTAGGTCCTCAAGTGTGACCCTTTGACTGAATCCAAACTTAACTGAAAAAGCTTGGGTTAGGTCGGTGGGCAGCACTTGAGGACCTAGAAGGCCACACATGATCTCAAGTAGTAGGTCCTTCACACATACTTGTCCACTGGTCAATTGACAGGGCACATGGAGGAGGGGGGAATACAATAAGGGACCTTTTAAAATATAATGTTTTGTAAACACACCTTTTGGATAGCAATGAATCCTAGTCTCCATTAAATGAAGATATTCATTTTAAAATTTGACACCGTTTCACAGCAAACTTGATTATTAAACATTTATTAAAGGTCTATCATATGTCAACTAGGTGGTGGAATAAAGACACAGATAGAATGCTTAGTAAATTTGCAGATGACACAAAGCTGGGAGATATAACTAACCCAATGGATGACAAGGAGAGGGAGCAGACAAGCATTTATTAAGCACTTACTATGTGCACAAAGAGTGTTGGATTTGGAGTCAGAAAGACATGAATTGAAATTCTGCCTCCAATACTTACGGACCCTGGATTAGGAAATTCATTTCTCAGAGCTTCGGTTTCTTCATCTATAAAATAAGTAAATCCCTTTTCTTTTTTTTTTTAAGCAATTTGGGTTAAGTAACTTGCTCAAGGTTACATGGCCAGGTGTTTCTGGGTGGGTGCTAAGTGTCTGAGCCCAGATTCGATCTCCAGGTCATCCCGACACTGGAGCCGGTGCTCTTACTTGCTGTGCTACCATCCCTTTTCTTTCGATGTCCTGGACATCTTAAATTGTATAGAAAAGGCTGACTTGTACTGACTAAGAACATTTCCTCTCCTTACTCCTTCCCCATACCAATAAAATCACATGGAGATTATGATAATACCTACTTCAGAGGACTGTGGTGAAGATCAAATGAGATAATATCTGAGAAGTGCTTAGTCATTTTAAAGTGCTATAGAAATGTTAGGCATTGTGTGCTAGGCTCTGCATTGGGTAGACAAGTTCAACATTGTTACCAGTGGATGGTGAGAACCATCCGACCTTTGCAAAGGGTATCTACTCTATCTTTGCCATGGACAGTGGGATTGTATTCCTGGCACTAGACTTATTTACAAAGGGGAGTCAACTCTAGTTCTCCTCTTTAATCCTGCAACACTCACTAAATTTCTTTTTGAGAAACTATGAGTTCTTATTCTTGTTTTTAAATAATTAAATGTTTTGTTGACGTTCTTAAAAAAAAATCTATTGCTCACCACTAATGTACTATCTCCACTGATCTGTCCTAATAGAAACCCTTCCTTGTTAAAAAAAAATGTACAGAGCAGCAAAACAAGCACATTTGGCCATGTTCACCATTTCATAGCTCCTTTGCAACTCCTGGACAAGAGGAAGGAGGCAGGGTTTCTTAATCGTCTTTGGAAGTTATGAATTATCGGTGCTTTGATCAGAGTTCTGAAATCTTTCTAAATGGAAACAATGAATTTCTCAAAGTTTCTGCCAACAGATCTCAAGGGCATGTCCTATGAGCTGGAATAGTTCCACTGCCCTGGGTGCCAAACCATGCCCCAAGGACTAGTCTAGCACAATTTCAAGAACTTTTCTATTATAGGGTCTTGATTCCAGCCCAGTCCTTATATCCACCATCCAGGGAAGCAACTCCTGTGGAGAAGGGGGCCAACCATTGCCACTAACTGTCAAACAATTGTCACACACATAGGACAGGCAAGCAGCCTCATGGAAACAGCGAGGCACCCAGAGTGTGTGTCAGGTAACTCTAACTGCTATCACTACCTTGACTACCATCTTCCCTCATACCCTGATGGAGATAACTCAGGACCTTGGACACAATGGCATAAGGAGCATCACTGCTTTGAGGTGGGGCCCTCCACCATGATCCTGGGAGGCAACTCCTGTAGACATGCAGCCTGGCAGCTGCTCCTACAGGTGCTACAGCCAAAATTACTGAAGATCTAGAAAACAAAGTTCTTACTACCAATGTGCTTGGCTCTCTTAAATGTCCAACATGAGAACCCGATGTGATTTTTCAGAAGTAACATTAAAGAGGCATGTCCATCAGCTTTGCTGCTGCACTCCAAGGACCATGAGACCTTTCCATCTGACTTGGAGCTAAAACCTTCCATGGGTCTTGTCTTCTCCTTTAGAATTGGAGCCTGTTGAGAGCAGGGGCTGCCTTCCTTTCCTCTCTGTGCCCGGTGCTTTGCACTAAGTAACCACTTAGTAAATGCTTCATTCATTCAGTCAGTGAAGAAAATACCTTGTAGGTACAAATTATATTGGCTGGACCTGCTACCTTGACAAGTGATAGTGAAAGAGGACTGTGAAGCAACAGTTGTTTAAGGCTGATTGTTGTATTTCCCTGCTCCTGTGCTTCACATAGAGGAGAGTTTTATTAAGCACATTGCCTTTTTTTGTTGCCCCAGTGAATCTAAGCTCCTTAAGGGTAAGGAACTTTTTTTGTCTTGATATGCTTAGGGTTTAGCGTATGCCTCCCAATAAGGAGGGGTTTAATAAAGGTTTGTCACATTCAGTTGATTTGTCTGTCTGCCTCTCATAGCTCAGGAGGTAGAAGAGATGAGGGAATGAGTATGTGCCATTCTGAGGGTAAGTTTTGCCATGGGTTTGGAGCTGGAAAGTGTTTGGAATGTCATATTTTATGATATAAGTGACTACTGATTTCTTGATAGATGTCTTGATATTTCACTCTGCTTTCATCTGCAATAATTAAACTGCTGTTTATCTGTGACCTTGAAGTGAGTGAGTGAAATAACACTTGGATGTGGAAGGAATGGGTGTGGCTGGGTGATGGAAATGCAACCATGAGTGATGTATCATGGCTGACACTCCTAGACACAAGAGCCCAAGAGATAACAGTAAAGCTAGGAGTCCTGGGTAACTGACAGCCATATAATCTGTTAGTTCTGATTACTGACATGGTCAATCCATTACACAAATGTGTGTTGTATGGAATAGAATATTTTTAAATGATGTGGACAAGGTTGTCAAAGATGGATAGAGAGATGGATGGAGGGGGAGGAATCTGCCCCTGATGTGACCTAGCAAATTAATCATTGTCTCATGGACTGAAAAAGTTGGGAGGCAATAATCTAAACATCTCAAGAGAAAATTCATGAAGAAGGATGCCATCTTCTAGGAGAGGGGCAATATTTGGGGAGCATTCTCTCAACAAGTATTCCAGCTATAGCCACCAAATTGAGTGGGCAAAAGTCACATAACATCTGCTAGGGAACTAGTAATGGTGTGGACACTATCATGGTTCCATCAGGATTTTGGTAGCTAGATTGAATAGAGTATCAGACCTAGAATCAGGAAGACGTGAGTTCAAATCCAATCTCAGATAATTAGTAGCTATGTGACCCCAGGCAAGTCATTTGACCTTTTTCTGCCTTGGTTTCCTCATCTCTAAAATGGCAATAATAATAACACTGATTCCTGGAAGTTTTCATCAGGATCAAATGGGATGATATAAGTAAAATACTTCACAAATCTTAAAGCACTACATAAATTCTAACTATTATGTAAGTTTGATTGAATATTAAGTATTATGTAAGTATTGATTAAGTTTAAGGAGAAGTTCTAAAAGTTTTCAAAGAATTGGAACCTTGAAGCTTTATAAAATCCTCACCAAAAATAAGCATTAAGTTGAAAGAGTACTTTTCTCAGTTAGGCAAAATGTCTCACTCTCATCATTACGTTTATTGTGTGACCTGAAGCAAGTCACTTCATGTCTTTACGTTTCAGTTTCCTCCTGATAAAGGTATTTCTCACAGACTTGGTTAGATGCACTGTAGAAAACCTGGAGGCTTTTCCATATATTTGTACTTTCAATTTAGAACTAAATGACTCAACTGTCCATCTCCTTTGAAGCTGCCACTCCATTATTGGGCATATGCCCCAAATAAATCAGCCTTCCTAGATGCTCCTTTCAATAGTATAAAGGAAGCAAAGAGAAACTCCAAGGATAGAACCCTGCAGCCATTGGGGAGGTAGTGTCTACCCTGGCATCAGCTTCCTTCTGCCCTCTAGAAGCAGCCCAGGCCATTTGTCCTGTCTAAGAGACATGACCCTTTATCTAGAGGAACTCAAGTTCTTTCAGACATGTCTAGATCTGAGCCCATCTGGCCTACAGGAACTGAACCCACCCAGTTAACATGGATGTGATACTGCCCTGTTCACATGGATCTGACCCCTTCCTCAAATTTCACTTTCATTTGAGTTCTCAGAGTCCATGTGGTTCCTATCCCTTCCCTTTATCCAATATGGTTCCAAGATCAAAATCCTTTTGGGGACTTGAGTAAAACTTTTCATCTTCCTCTCTATGAACTTAGCAGTTTTCCACATAGTTGATCCACCCTCATCCGAGATTCCCTGACTTTTCTTTGATTAGTGTCCCAATTAATCTTCTGAATCCCAGTTTCCCTTATGTTCCTACAGTATTCTTGATAGTTAAGTGGTTAAAGGAAATGAACAGTCTTCAGAAGAAGAAATTTCAACTATAAACAAGCATATGAAAAAATGGTACAAATCATTTATAAGAGGAATACAAATGAAAATAACTCTGAGCTTTGATCTTCACCAGAATAGAAAAAATGATGAAAGACCAGTAAATATTGGTAGGACTGGGGAATGTAGTCACATTAAATCAGTGTTTGGGCATCTAGTTGGTGCAGTTGATAAAGTGTCAGGCCTGGAATCAGGAAAACTCATCTTCCTAACTTCAAATCTGGGCAAGTCACTTAACCCTGTTTGCCTCAGTTTCCTCATCTGTAAAATGAACCAGAGGAAAAAAGGGCAAGCCACTCCAGTATCTTTGCCAAGGAAAGCCCAACTGCAGTGACAAAGAGTCAGCCGTGACTGAAACAACGGAACAGCAAAAACAATACCCTGTTAGTGGAATTGTGAATTGGTCTATTCATTCTGGAAAACAAGTTAGAATTATATTAGCAAGTCACGAAATTGTATATGCTATTTGATCCAGCAGTATAAGGACTGGGCAAATATCCTAAGGTGAAAGGCACAAAGAGAGGTTCCACGCATACAAAATTACTTTCCAAACTTTTGATCACAAACTAGTAAACATTTTTTGAGCACACACCTTCAATATGTCAGTCAGTCCCAAGTTCACTGATTTAGGAGAATCTGTAAGGTAATATCATTCACTTTTCTGCAAAGAACATCATTACCTCTTATTCAAATGATACCATTTTCATGTCCCTTTCCTGTAACCTTCTACCTTCTACATGGGTTGGGGACCAGAGATTAGCCATACTTCCAAGGAGAAAATTCTCTCCCCAAAGACCCCACCATTTTTTATCTCCATCGGAAAACCCATTCCTACTATATGTTGGGTTAGCTGTGCCCATTAGCTATGTCCTATGTACATAAATGGACAGCTAGGTGGCACAATGGGTAGAGTTCTTGGCCTGGAATCAGGAAGACTCATTTTCTTGAGTTCAAATATGATCTCAGACACTTGTGACCCTGGGCAAGTAACTTGACTTGATTTGCCTCACTTTCTTCACCTGTAAAATGAGCTGGAGAAGGAAATGGCAAACCATTCCAGTATCTCTGCCAAGAAAACCCCAAATGGGTCATGAAGAGTTGGATATTATTGAAAATAACTGAGCAACAGTACCAAATATGCCTAAACATTCATATCTTCTTTTTATGTTCCCCAGAGGATGAGAATGGGAAAAAACTATGTGGCCGGGGGCAAGTCACTTAACCCCTATGACTCTCAGTTTCCTCCTCTGTAAAATGAGAGAATTAAACTGGATTTATTCTAAGTTTCTCCCTGACTCTATGAGAAATGTAATGAATTAGTAATGAATTGTTCAGGATTACCCAGCTAATGTTGATATTAGACAAAAATCAAGATGTTGGCAATTTGCACAATGCCTAAAGCCTAAAACAAAACAAATGCTGACTTGGATTGTAGAATTTGAGGGGGAGGTATCTTAGAGGTCAGCTAGTCCAGGCCTCCTTGTCTACTGTAAAGCCAAGTAAAATGAGGTCCAGAGGGGTGTTTGCTACTGTATGGTGCTGTTTCCCAGAGTCCATTGCTGAATGGAATCATAGTATAAACATAGAAGGATAGACAATAATATAGACAGATATGTGATTGTTCTGGTACCTGATCTAATGAATAGTATCACTAATAACCTGATTATTGCTGCTCTTATGGCCTGATGGCACTTTTAGCATCATGTTACTATGGTTTATATGTTTTATTTGATAGATTTCTTTTTTTATGGTATCGTGACTGGTGCCATTCCTTCAGATTTATGCCCAACGTCCTTGTTATATGATTGATCATTTGCAAATGAATGTGCCCAATGAGGCTCTGGCTCAGTGTGTAATCATATTGATTTCTCCCTTATTAAACAGTATTTTATTTAGATAACTACACTTCGGATACTAATTGGTGTTTAGCATGTCTGACAAGAGGATTTGCCGGAGCTATAAGTTGGCACGTGCTGAGTGGAGCATATTCCTGCCAAGAGAAGGTAGTATAGGAGTTGAGATGGGAGCCTGGGGCCATTGTTGTGTCTGACCTCCAGGATCCCATGTGACTGCATTTACACCTCTGGGCTTCTGTGATGCTCCCAGAGAACTCGGTGCTCTGGAGGAGGCAGGGCCAGCCAGAGGCTTCATTCACACCACAGGTGTTTCATCTCCAGACACTGCAGGATTCCAACCTTTCGTCACGTCATCTTTCTCAGTATTCATAGCCTTTGCACAGCCTGGGGAGATGGGAAGAACCAAGAAATGATTTATGGCAAAGAGAAGGGAGGACTGGAAAGGGTCAGAGAGCAGGAAAATATGGATGGAGGGTATCAGGAAAGGTTCTTGGAGAGGAAGGGAAGAAAGAAAGCAGTTGAGAATTGAAGGCAAAGAGAGGGTGGGGATATAGGAAGTGAAGGAAACATAGGGTAAGGAAGCATCAGTCTTAAAACAGGGATTCTTAACCTGTGACAAAAGTCCTGTTTCTGGTTCTGGAAAGTGAGAATAATTGTTGTTATTGCTGTGTGTCTACCACTGGAAAATTTTATTTCTTTGTCTGAATGTGAACTTAAAAATATATTTTGATGACTCTATTTTAATAAAATGGATTTCTTTTTAATCCTGTGCATTTTATTGAATGCATCTAAAAACCTTGTCCTGAGAAGGGCTCCATAGGCATCACCAGACAGCCAGAGGGTCCCATGACATAGAAAAGGTCAAAGATCTCTGCCTTATTATTGTTGTTTTCAATGAACTCCCATGGCTTTGGTACAAATGGCTAGTCCTACCAGAGCCTGCCTGCTTCTGAATCTTCCCTTAGGGAGTAGTTGACATGGGTAGGTGACTGGAAGACTTAGTCTAGATGATCACAAGCGTAGATTTAGATAAGAAAGGAATCTTAGAAGTCACATAGTCTTATGCCAACAATTTTATCTGTTTTACAGAAGAAGAGAGACTCAGAGAATCAAAAATGAATTAATTGTTGAACGTCACACAGGCAGCGAGTGACAAAGTGGCCTTCAGACCCTGGCTGCCAACTCCAAAGCCTTCAGTCTTTCCACTAACCCATGCTGTTATTCACTTTGCAGATGAGGAAACTGAGTCCCACAGAAGTCAAATGACCTTCCAAAGGGAGAATAGACAGGAAGAGAAGTTAGTCTGCCTTCCTGGGTGTAGTGGCAAGGAAAGAAGGAAGGAACAAATACTCTAAAAAGAGAAAGATGACAAGGGGAGAGAGGATAGGATTGAGTAAAAAAAATCCTTTGTAGCCTGTGTGTAGGCAGAAAATTCAGGCTCTGGAAAGAAGTGAACAATGAAAGGAGTCCAATTACGTCTGTCGCAGTGGCTTGCCAACCCTGCACTGATTCACCAAAGTGTCCCTAGTCGAAATATTCACAGGGTGATTTGTTAATTAGCAGGGATGTGTTTGTGTTCATTGAATCTTGACAGAGAGCAAAAAAAAAAAAAGGCACCAAAGTTGTCAAGACTGTTCATCCCCATAACAAAAATCCTCTTTCTGGTTCTGGGAAGTGAGAATAATTAGTTTTGTTGTTGTTGAATGTTGTTTCATTCCCCCACTGGAGAATTTGATTTATTTCTTTGTCTGTTTATTTTTGATAAGTGAAGGAAATAATCCTCAAGGCTGTGCTGTGGGAGCTTCTGAAAGGTCACCCTGTGTC
The DNA here is from genome assembly GCF_028583685.1 of Petaurus breviceps papuanus. NCBI lineage: Eukaryota > Metazoa > Chordata > Mammalia > Diprotodontia > Petauridae > Petaurus > Petaurus breviceps. The sequence goes on from NW_027185798.1 coordinate 26,754,971, forward strand.
TCAGTCCCCAGTTAGTCTAAGACATTTTTACCTGAAACAAGCTTATACCAGGCTTCTGCCAAAGGAGGGATTTTCAGCATCTGATCAGTGGGGGGAAAATGATGTCTTGGCAAACAGGGGATCAGAAGATTATGGGACTTAGAGCAGAAAAAGGCCCTACATGTCATCTATCTGCACTCTAGCTATACCGCCTCCCACCCCCACCCCCACTCCACCACATTTATCTTACAGATGAGGAAATTGGGGTCCCTGAGAGGAAAGTGACTTACTTGCCCAATATCAGTCAATCATCACTGCGAAACTACAAAGGAGTGAGCTTATCAAATGAAAGCTCCCTGAAGAAAGTTACTGTTTTGTTTTATGCTTATCCCCAGGGCCTGGAATGGAGCTAGATATGTGTGTGTGTAATAAATACATATTTATAATATATGTATGTGCACACACATACATGTATGTGTACTCATACACAAACACACATGTACACATGTGTGATAGATACATATTTATAATATATGTATGTGTGTATGCACATACATACGTGTATGTGTATCCATACATAAACATATATGTATGTATGTGTGTGTGTATCCAACAGGACATGCGATTTCATCAGCATGTCTTCCAATGCAGGTCTATACCTTGCATAGTCTTGGAGAGTTGCCGCAGGCACTGAGACAATAAATAAATACTTTTCCCAGGACCACACAGTCAGCATGAGTCAGGAGCGGGATTTGAACCTGGGCTACCTGACTGGAGAGCAGCTTCCCTCCTGCTGTGCCTTGCTGTGTCATCTGGCTCGCCCCAGCCTAGCTCTCCTGGTTCTCCTCCCTCCCTCTCAGATCCAGACCAACAGGCCTACTGTAATGGCTTTTCCTTCATCCTCATCCTTCCTGACCTCTCTACAGCCTTTATCGCTGCTGTTCCCTTCATCCTCCTTGATTCTCCTCTCCTCTCTCCTAGCTCCCCTCCTACTTGTCTGACAGCTCCTCAGTCTCCTTCATTCAGGTCACGGCTGCTAGTTACGGTCGGACTGTGTGCCGGTCCCTTTCCTCTTCTCCTCCATACTACTTCACTTGGTTATCTCACCGACTGCCGCAGATTCGATTATTATCCCTATGCTGATGGTTCTCAAATCTACTTATCCAAACCTAACCTTTCTGCTGATCTCTAGCCTTGGATCTCTAACTGCCTGGATATTCCAAAATGAATGTCTCTTGGACATCTTAACTCAGTGTGTCCAAAATGAAACTCATTATTATTCCTCCCACAGTTTTCCCTCTTCCAAACTTTCCTCTCCTCCCAGTCCTCCAAGCTCAAAACTGAGAAGACCTTCTTAGCTACTTACTCTCTCCTCCCATATCCAACCAGTCTCTTTGCAAGGCCCATCCATTCTATCTTTGCAACATTTCTAAAGCTATAATCTCCAGGAATAAATTTAAAATCTTCCATTCAAAGACTTCCACGTCCCTCTTTCTAGTCTCCTCAATTCTTTCCCCCCCTTTCATTCTGTGACATTGACCTCCATGTTGTTTCTAGAACAAGACACCCCCATCTCTTGGCTCCAGTCATTTTTTTCTGATTTTCCTCTGTGCCTGGAATGCTTTTTCTCCTCATCTCTACATTTCAGCTTCTTCCAAGTCTCTAATAAAATCTCCCCTTCCACAGGAAGCCTCCCCCAATCCCTCTTAATTTGAGCTTCTTCCCTCTGTGGATTATTTCCTATTTATTCTGCATGTAGCCTGATTGTACATAGTTGTTGGCATGCGGTCTCACCTACTAGACTGTAAGCTTCTCGAGGGCCTGGGCCGTCTTTTGGATCTCTTTGTATTCCCTGAATTTGGAAGCGGACGAGGAAAGACTTCAGGCAGAAAATGATGTTTAAGCTACATCTTAAAATAAGAGAGGGATTCTTTATGATGGTGGTAAGGAGAGAAGACATTCTGGAAATGTGAGACTATGCATGAAGGCACACATGGGGGAAAGGTACCATACTTGGGAGGAACAGTCAGTCAATAATCATTTAGTAACCGCCTACTATGTGCCTTGCATAGGGGCTCATGGGTCAAAGCTTGCTCAGCCACTCCTTTCATCTTTCTTCACTGAATTTTGGACAATCCCAAACCTCTTTTTCTCCCAGAGTGGGTCTTGTTCCATGATGTGAAGCCATAAAACATCCCTGGAAAAATGACCAAAGCCCAATATTACATATCTAGCAAAGGGTAGAGTCACAATTCCAGTTCAGGCTTTCTGACTGTCAGGGTCCCATTTTATCAAATGCACCATCTCCTTGACTTTACTTGGTAAACCTATGTACATATATACATCTATATGTGTGGGTGTATATGTGTGCATATAGGTATACATGCCCTATACATGTATTTATATAGGTATACAGAACTCTACTGGACACACATATTTATGCATATAAAATAAATTCATGTGTGTGTACAAATATATGCACATATATACACATATGTGCACACTGTACACACAAAAGACAGCTAGATGGAGCGATGGTGGATAGAGTGCTGGGCCTGGAGTCAAGAAGACCTGAGTTCAAATGTGACCTCTGATATGCACTAGTTGTGTGACCTTGGTCAAGTCACTGAACCCTGTTTGCCTCAGTTTCCTCATCTGTCAAATGAACTGGAGGACAGGCAAAGCCACTCCAGTTTCTTTGCCAAGAAAACACCAAATGGAATCACAAAGAGTCAGACATGACTGGAAAATGACTGAAATGTACACACACATATCACACGCACATGTATGTATGGATAGATGGATGGAGTGAGGGACGGAGGGAGGTATAAATGACACACTTGGCCATAGAAGATGCTTGATCAATCAATGCTTGCCTTGACATAACTACCTTGATCTCCCCAATGCACCAGGAAATTGCAGGTGATGGGAAGACCACCTGGAGTTAGCCTCAGGGAGAAGAAACATTCTCCCCCCCCCCACACAAGTAGCACAGCCGTGTAGCTGAGACCAGCAGCCTCTTTCCACCTCAGCCCCATATTTAGCAGGAGAGCAGAAATCTGTTTCCAGTGACAGAAAATTCATTTCATCCACAAAACCTCCTCTTCCCCCTCCTGCTTCCTTGTTCCCACTGACCATGAGAGATAAATGGATTCTGCAAACACTCCAGCAGTGGGAGAGATAAACGTTTTGGAATGCTCGAATTGCAGTCTCCTAATTATGCTAACTGGTGATTTTTTTTTAAATTGCCAAGCCATCTATCCAGATTAAACTCTAGCCTGGGAGTCCTCCTTTTGAGGATTGCCAGTGTGGGGTGGAAAGGTAGCTCAATTGTGTTATTTCTTGAGCTTTAATGTCCCAGAGAGGAATACTGAAATAGATCTTTACGTTTGTGGTGTGAGGAGCAATTTAAAAATATCCTGAATCAACCTTGCTGCTTTCTCCCCTTTAATTGAGCCCTAGACCTTTCCCTATTTAAATAGGCATAAAGATGTGTCAGAAACAGTCTGGCCTTCTGTCCCAGTTTCTCCTCTGATCTAAATAAGCAAACGATTCAGGTGAGGATGTCAGAAGGCTAGCCTCTGCCTAGCAAAGACCTATATTTGCTCATTTATTAACTGTTATTTATCTAGAATTTAATTGCACCTACTGTAAACATACAGGGACACCCTCCAGGGATGGCTGTTCGATTATTGAGATAAGATGAATATTTAAAACTCAGCTCTCCCTGTGTTCCTCCCTCATAAGATCGATTTTCCTTTTAAGGTCTGGGAACCAGGGTGAAGAGCTTGATATCTGGTGAAGTCCCATGTAGGAGGGGGTCCATAATATAACTGAAAAACAATGCATGACTTGAATTCAAAAGACCTGGGTATGAATTATGACTTTTCAACTTTCTTTTAAGAAATAGACTTTTGTTGATATCTTTTGTGTTCATATGACTAGGTCACCCTATATTTCTTCCCTCTCCCTCCCAATGAACCATCCTTCGCCCAAAAAATATTTTAAATGAGGGAGAAAAAGAAAATCAGCAAAACTAATTGCTATATTGAAAAGAAAAACAATGCAATGTACAAGGTTCCACACTTATGCCCCCTACACCTCTGCAAAAGATGAAGGGGGTGGAGCTGTCTTCTCACATCTTTTCTTTGAGACCAAGTTTCTTCCTAATCATTTTGAAACATTGATTTCCAATTGTTTTCGTTGTTCTTTGCAATAACATTGTTCACTTTGTAACTGTCTCTGAGATCTTGAGTAAGATCTCAAAATTAAGGACTCTTTTTCTGAGGTCTCAGTTTTTTTTAATGTTCTGATTACTCTCTCTTGTTATATACACATGTATATTTATATAAACACACACATATATATACATACATATACACATGTGTGTGATTTTTACTTTTGTAATCCGATGTATTATAAAATTATATACTTAATTTACTGAATTATGTGCTTAAAAACTTTATTCTGAGAACGAGCCTACAGGCTTCACCAGACTGGAAGAGGGGACCATGACACAAACAAGGGTGAGGACCCCAATGGGAGATAATAGGATCAAAGACCTAGGACCAGAAGGACCCTTAGACATAATCTCATAGAACATGCCCCTCCCCCTCCATTTTGTAGACGAGGATACTAAGTTTCAGAGAGGTCAAGTTCGATGGTCACACAGGTCTGAATTTGAACCCAGATGTGACTGGGCAGCTAGGTGGAGGTGGATAGAATTCCTGGCCCAGAGTCAGGAAGACTCAACTTCCTGAGTCCAAACTTGACCTTAGACACTTACTAAATGAGTGACGCTGGACAAGTCACTTAGCTTTGTTTCACTCTGTTATCTGTAAAATGAGCTGAAGAAGGAAATGATAGTATCTTTGCCAAGAAAACCCCAGATGGGATCAAGAACAGTCAGACACAACTGAAACCATCAAACAGCAACAACTTCTGACTCTCAATGTAGACTTCTTGTCATCTCACCTTGCTGCCATGATTCTTGAGATCCCTTCCAATTTTAAATCTTGTGAAGTTAAGGAGAGAAGAGGAGTCGGAAGAAGATGGGCCAGTGGAAGTTTGCAAGTTCTCCATCGTCATGGGGGGAAGCCACTGCAGAGAACTGAAACTATCAATTATGCTGGATACAAAGTTTGCAATATTTTTGGAGGGGGGATGGTGGCGGTGAGGAATTTAGGAGTGTTCTGAACCCCAATGTCGATCCTCAGTCCATTTGTCCCTTCCGGACCTCCCATCAATCTCCTCTCAGTCAAGCTATCTTCTCAATATTCCCTCCTTATTCTTTTTCCAGTGAAATCCTCACATAGAGCCCAAGCACACAATCTAAGACTCAGGGGACTTTAAAAGTGTAGTTGATTGACTGACTGACTGTTTGACTTGCAGGAGGTCTGCAGCAGCAGTTATAAGACCGTTCTTGAGAGTGAGGGATTTGCCAGGACAGGAGCAGCTGGTGGTGTTTGAATTCCTCAACAATTCCTGTCAGTGTCTCCTTCCTTCAGGGTCTCCACAGCTGTGTGTTGCTGCCATGCTTTCTAGAATGGGGTAAGCCTGGAGAAATGTCTTTCATAATAAGGACTGTCATGTCAGTCCTTCTGGTGGTGAGAATGGGATCCCAGTAACTCTTGATGGAGGCACTCTGTCTTTTTGTTTTGTTCTTTTGGCAACACAGCCATTGAATAGCCCTGGGTATGACAGGAGAAGCCTTGGTGATGATGGAACCATGATGGGTAGAGACACCTTCCATGATGCAGTCTCACAAACTTCATTAGGCTTTGAAGAATGGGTAAAATTCCAGTGGGCAGAGATATTGGTGCAGGGCATTCTACCAAGGACCAAGATGCATGAAGTCTTGGGTTCTATCTGAGGAATGATGAGTAATTAAATGTCTTCTATGTCACTAGCTTTTTGAGCTATGGCAGATAATTGCCTCAGTTTCCCCATCTGAAAACATGAAGAGGTGGACTAAAAGAACTCTAATATCTTTTCTAACTACAAATCTATAATTCTACCCAGTTGCAGAGGGTATCACAGATTCTCTGCTCTCGTTATATGTGAGCATATATATATATATGTATGCATGTGTGTGTGTATGTGTACACTGAGGGACTCTACAGTATAATGACACTTTTTTTTGCTCTTATAAGATCCTTTAATAGTTCCTATTGTTTTGTTGAGGGGGTCCTTTCCCTCCTATTTCCCTTTCTTTTCATTCTAAACTTCAACATAAAAGAAAATGAACATTTCCACATGCAGTTTAGAACAGGAGAGAATTATACATGAAATTGTGAGTCTCTACTATGAACAGGCTGCTTTTCTTTTTAAGTATATAATCCATCCAACATGTAACTTTCAAAGCTGTCCTGTTGACATATGATTCCTTCTGGCCTTCTGGTCTTTTCTCATTTTGGGAGTGGGGTGGGAAAATCCTATCTCAAATCCCCTTGTTCCTCTCTTCCCACCCCTGCCAAAAAACAAACCCCTTGTAACAAATAGGCACCATCTAGCAAAATAACAAATCCCACATTGGCCAAGTCCCAAAACGTGTCTTTTTTCTGCATTTTGACTTTACTATTCCTTTCATTTGCTGACGTGATTTCTAGCAAGAGTTCTTACAGTTAAAAAGGACTTTCATGTGATCATCTTCCCAGTTACTGATACACAGAGAATACACTGCTCCTTGTGATCCTTTGAGAAATAAATCCTGTTAAAGGTTAACAATCAGAGGTGACGTTAGCCCACTCTTGAGTACTCTGGGTAAGTCTAAGAATGCATGCTCCATAAAGACGTGTGGGTTGACATATATGAAATAGAAATGGGGGCAATTGTCTTTCCATATTCATACTCCTCAATCCTAGAGGATATTCCTAGGGTCCTGCACTTGGTATCAGGATGACCTGGGTTCTGATCCTGCCTCAGATATTCATTAACTGTGTGACCTGGGACAAGTCACCTAACTGCTGCGGGCCTTAGTTTCCTCATCTATAATATTAAGGGATTGGGACTGATGGCCTCTAAGATGAGTTCCAGCTCTAAATCCATAATCTTATGAGCAGCCAGAGCCAGACAGTAATGGGAATCACTCATCTATACCTCATCAGACAAAAACATATTAGGCACCTGCTGTATACAGAGAGCTATGCCAGCTGCTGGGGAATATGACGCTTAGGTCATGATGCTACTTAGGTGAGGGTTCTGCTCTCATGGAGCTTACAGTCTAGAAGAGATATACTAAGCAAAAAAAAAATAACTATAATACACATCTATAATAATAATCACTCATATTTATACAGTACTTTACAAAGCTCTTTCCTTCAGTACAACCGTATGGGGGCAAGTAGTGTATTAATATGCCCATTCTGCACATGAAGAATCTGAAGCTCAGAGAGGCTTTATTACTTACCCTGTATCATAATGGAAGAAGCAGCAGTCAGGATCGCCTGAATGCCAGGTTCCCATGAGTTTGGCATAGGTATATCTAAGGAAAGAGAAGGACCGGCCCAAAAGACTTCCAGACCACTGGTGTCACTGACATTACCAGGAAGTTGGATTACAGATATTATGTATTAAATGCTTACTATGTACAAGGTACTGGGGATGCAAAGACAGACAAAAGCTGGACCCCTGTTCTCAAGGAACTCATGTTCTAATAGGAGAGAAAATATGTAAAGAATTATGTAAATATAAGAAATAAAGGGGAAAATATGTATGGCATAAATGAAATGTAATCACAGAGGGGAGGCCTTAGGTAGGGCTGCAGAAAGGGTGGGGGAAGGGGATCTCTAGGTGGCACAGTAAAGAGAGATCTATCTCTGGTGTTGGGAGGACCTGAGTTCAAGTCTAGCCTCAGATACTTACTAGCAATGTGACTCTGGGTAAGTCACCTAACCACAGTTGTCTCCAAAAAAAATAAAGGAAGAAAGAATGGGTGGGGATGAAAGCATACTTGAAGAAGGTAGGATTTGAGCTGTTTTTAATCACTCTCCAAGCAATGGGCTTACAGACCTATAGCTGAAAGGTACCTCAGAGTTCGTCTAGTCTAATCTCATTTTATAAATGAGGACACTAAAGGCCAGGGTTGCTAAGGGCCCTGCTCAAAGTTATATACTGTATTTTATAAGCATTAATTTGAACACAAGCCCTCTGACACAGCACTGATGATTCCCTGAAACACACTATATATGACTCCTCCTTTTTTCTATCTTTTAAAATTAAATTTTATGTTTAGTTTTAGTTGACATCATTCATTTCCACAAGATTTTTAGTTACAAATTTTCTCCCTGTCTTTCCCCTACCCACCAAACCCAACACATTGATCCCACTGTATATCCTCTCCCCAATCTGCTCTCTCCTATATCCTCACCCATCCCCACTCTGACTTTCCAGTACAGCAAGATAGATCTCTATATCCCTGTATATCTTATTTCCCAGTTGCATGTAAATAGTAATAATAAAATATATTTTTTAAACATTTGATTTTAAAACTTTGAATTCCAGATTCTTTCCCTTCCTCCCTCATCACTCAACCTTACTGGGAAGATAAGCAATTCAATGTAGGTTGTACACATGTAGCTACACAAAACATTTCCATAGTGGATATATTGTGAAAGACTGACTATATTTCCCTCTATCCTATCCTGCCCCCAACTTGTTCTATTCTCTACTTTGATCCTGTCCCTTTTCAAAAGTGGGTGCTTCTAACTTTCCTCCCCTCCCAAATTACCCTCCCCTTCATCACCACCCTCTAGGCCTCTTCCCCACTACTCTCCTGTAGGGTGAGATACCCTACATAGTGTGTATGTCATTCCCTCCCTAAGCCAAATGCAACAACAGTAAGGTTGACCTATTCCCTTATCCTTCCTGTCCTTCCCCTCCATTGTAACCATTTTCCCTTGCCTCTTCTATATGAGATAATTTACCCCATTCTGTCTCTCCCCATCTTCTCTCATTGTATTCCTCTCTCAACTCTCAATTTCATATTTTATGTATCATCCCTTCCTATTCAGTTGCCCTCTATCTATGTATACTGGTACACACACACACACACACACACACACACGTGCTCATATATATATATATATATATATATATATATATATATTGTAAGCACATATACCCTCCTATATAGACATATATATGTATAATATATATATATATATATATATATATAACATACTTTTATATTCCCTTCAACTATTCTCATACTGAGAAAAGTTTCATAAGTTACAATTATAATTTTTTCATGTGGGAATGTAAGTAGATTCCTTATGATTTCTTTTCCCTGTTTATCGTCTCATGCTTTTCTTTCTTCTTGTATCTGAATGTCAAATTTTATATTGAACTTTGGTTTTTTTAATCAAGAATGCTTAAAAGTCCTCTATTTCATTGAATGACCATATTTTCCCCTGAAACATGACACTCAGTTTTGCTGGGTAGGTGATTCTTGGTTTTAATCCCAGCTCCTTTGACCTCTGGGATATCATATTCCAAGCCCTTTGATCCCTCAATGTGGAAGCTGCCAGATCCTGTGTTATCCTGATTGTGTTTTCACAATGTTCAAATTGTTTCTTCTTGGCTACTTGTAATATTTCCTCCTTGATCTGGGCATTCTGGAACCTAGCTATAATATTCCTAGGAGTTTTCTTTTGGGGATCCTTTTTCAGGAGGTGATCAGTGGATTCTTTCAAGCTTTATTTTGCCCTCTGGTTCTAAAACATCAGGGCAATTTTCCTAGAGAATTTCTTGAAGAATGATTTCTAGGTTTTTTAATTTTTTGATCATGGCTTTCAGGTAGTCCAATAATTTTAAAATTATCTCTCCTGGATCTATTTTCTAGGTCAGTGATTTTTCCAATGAGATATTTCACATTGCCTTCTATCTTTTTATTTGTTTGGATCTGTTTAATAGTATCTTGATTTCTCATAAAGTCACTGGCTTCCATTTGCTCCAGTCTAATTCTGAAGGAATGATTCTCTTTAGTGAGCTTTTGAGATTCTTTTTTCCATCAGGCAAATTTGGCTTTTTAAGGCATTCTTCTCCTCATTGCCTTTTTGAGCCTCTTTTGCCATTTGAGTTAGTCTATTTTTTAAGGTGTTATTTTCTTCAGTCAGGTCGTTGACTGGCTTTTCATGATTTTCTTGCATCATTCTCATTTCTCTTCCCAATTTTTCCTCCACTTCTCTTATTTGGTTTTCAAAATCCTTCTTAACCTCCTTTATGACCTGTAACTAGTTCATATTTTTCTTGGAAGCTTTTGGTACAGGAGTTCTGACTTTGCTGTCTTCCTCAGGTTCCATGCTTTGATCCTTTTTGTCCCCAAAATAGGAGTCTAAAATCAGATTGCTGTGCTTGCTTTGCTTCCTTTGCTTGCCACTCAATTACTTGACTTTTGAGCTTTTTTCCCCACAGTAGAACTCTGCTTCCAGAGAGGAGAACTTTGTCCCAAATCGCTGAGGTTTTCTCAGATGCTGGAGCTATTAGTTGGCTAACCTCTCTGAAGCCTCCACATGCTCTGGCTCACTGGTCACACACCTCAGGACTTCCACCCTAGCCAGCAATCCAGATCCAAGCAGGTTAAAGCAAGAGTGATTACCCCTCATAGTGGTTGCTTTGTCCCCCCTACAATCTGCAGGCTAGGAGCTCTGAAGTAGCCATGTTGTGGTGGACACTGCCCCTCAGCTGATTCTCCCTCTGGGGGCAGAGGCTGGACCACACTCCTGGACCCCCTGTTCCCACAAAGTCCACATTGAACTCTCACTTTGTCTTTGGCATTTATGGGTTGATAATTCTGGAAACCACCGCAACTGCTGGTGATCCACTGTGCCTACATCCCTCTAGCTGTGGCTGGTTGGGCCACTCTGGGGCTAAAAGCATGGGCTCACATGGGGCTGGGCTCTGCTTCCAGCATGCTGCAATGGACCCTTCCTGTCTGCTTGCTGGGATGTCTTCAGTGGGAGGTTTATTTCTGTCACTTTGTGGGTTCTATAGCCTAAAGTTTGTTTAGAGTCATTTTTATAGGTATTTGAGGTGGTCATAGGGGGAGTGCAAGGAGTTTTCCTCCTTCTACACCACCATCTTGGCTCTGCCCTATCTGACTCCTCTTAAACTAGATCAATCAATCAACAAGAATTTCTTAAGTGCCTACTATGTGTTGGGTTCTGGGAATAGACAGCCAAAGAATGAAATGACCCCTACTCACAGTGATGTTATAAGATCAACATTGGATTATGCCTTCGTGACCAAAGAGTTTGAGAGTAAAGTCTGAGGTGGCTGAAATTAAGGAATTTTTAAAATGTAAGCAACCCTGGGCTAAGCCTAGGAAGATATCTTTCTGCTAATGTGTTTTATTCTATTAAAGCCTTTAGTAGTGTGTACAACCAACAACATGAAACCCTCCATAGGTTTAACTATGTAGACATTGGAATACAAATCATGCAAATCAGGGGAAAAAACAGGCTATCAGTTTCCCCAGATGTGCACTGGTTTACCATACAAAGTTTTCCCCTTGTTCTTTTGCTCTTCTTAATGGCAATTCAGATTGTTTTTCAAGGTGAGAATCAGTTTAGAGTTACCACTGGGACCCCTGAGATAGTTTGGGTTTTAGAGACTGGCTGCTACAGTCACTCCCAGAGAGAGGAAAGGAATGGTGTGATCATCACAGTCATTGGCAGCAGCTGCTGCTACCTTATTGTTTCACAGATAAATTGCCCTGTCTTCCTGATTATAATAATGGCAGCAGAGTTAGGCTTTGAGCCTTGGTATTGTGACTTCACATTCAACCTTTGTTGCTCCATGACTCTCTGTCTCTCCTGGTTGTTGCCATTACAGATATGCCTCATACTTCACAGTTGATGGGGTCCAGAAAATGTATCTGTAACCTTGAAATTGTGTAAATTGAATCTTATTTACTTACAGTACAGGAGATTGCAATAGAAGAGTACCCCATGGAGAATCTCTCCATGAGGCAAAGAATCCCCTTAAACAGCCCATTTCATAAGTGTGAAATGCCTTATATTTGCTTGTCTTAAAGCAGGGTCCACCTGCACAGTGAATGGTCCTCTGATTTCTTTCTCCTTTACAATCTGGCTTCTTCCTACCTTTTCAGCCTCATATTCTACATACTCTAAAATCAAACAACACTGGCCTTGCTTTTCCTCACCCATAACATTCATCTGCCAGTTCCAATTTCATGTCTTTTCCCTGGTGGTCTCCAATTCCTAAAAGACTTTCTCTTCTCACTTCCTGGCTTCCTTGACTTCCTTCAAGAATCAACTCCAATTCCACCTTGTGTAAGAGACCTTTCCCAATCTCCTTCTCCAACTGCTAATTCCATTCCTCTAAGTTTGCCTCCTATGTTCACCGCACATATCTTGAAAGTGTGCCGTTATGTATTATGTATTGTACGGTATATAGTACATAGTTATTTGTATATTGTCTTCTGTCAGTATAATGTGAGCTCCTTGATGACAGGGACCACATCTTTTTTTTTTTTTGGTACCCCTAGCCCTTAGCAGAATGGCTGGCACACAGTCAGTGCTTTCGTTAAATTTTAAGCTCCTTGAGGGCAGGGACTGTCTTTTGCTTCTTTTCTATATCACCAGTCTAGTGTCTGGAACATAGTAGGCATCTCATGAGTGTCCACTGAATTAAATTAAATTAATAGATACGTGTTTAATTGACTTCTCCATATTTGAATAGTGCCTCCCATTTTCCCTTGGCAATGTAGTATATTAGAAAAAACACTGGATTCATGTCCAGAAAGACATGGATTTAAGTCCTAGAGTTGACATTTTCTAACTGGAGGACCACAAAGAAGTCATGCTTCTAGGTCGCTGTTTCCCTCAATATAAAAATAAGGCTTTAGATAAATGAACATGGCATATGGATAGAGCCCTAGATATAGGATGAGAAGGCTTGGTTTTGCACAGTGCTTTTGACACCCCCTCTCTTTGTGACAATGACCACTTCACTGAACCTGTTTGAAGTTCAGTTTCTTTATCCATAAAATGGGGAATGAGAATGTCTGGAGTATATACCTCCCAGGGTTGTCGTGAGGATCAAATGAGACAATATACTGTTAAAAAAAATGAACCCGGTGAATTTTAAATGGTTATTTAAATGTCAACTCTTATTGGGTTTTGGTTGGGCCCCAAAGACCACAGGCAGCGAAGAAACTCATCTTTCTGATGACACTTAGTCGGCTTGGCTCTCTCGATGGCAGGTATTTGGCATTTGAGCACACTCCACTTGGAAAGACTTTGCTATGGTGCTGAGAGTGTTTTGTGTTCTCAACAGCAGCAACAGCAGCTGTAAAACACTGAAAGCCTCCTGCTCTCATTCGCACATTGCCATTCCAGCGATAAATATTTCATTCCAGCTTGGGAGGTCTGGAATTTGAGAATTCATTCCATTTACTGATAAGATATTCCCCATCTACTGACAACACAAAACAGCCCATGATACCCAGGGATCTGCTTTGCCACCAGCTCAAATGAAAAAAGACATTCACAGTCAACCAAATCAACCCCAGACTGTGTCTACATGATGCCATAGCAGTGTGATGAAAGGTGGAAAAATTCAATTCACCTATCATTTTCTCTACATGTTGCCAAGCAACTAGTTTGACTGATCTTTTTGCTGAATTGATTAAATCAAGCAATAGGCAGCCATAGTGGAGTATTCAAGTGCTAAGTTAGTAGGCCCATAGTAGGCATTCAGATGGAGTAGAAGGGAGGAAAAGGAATGGGATGGAATGCAGTAAAAGGTTGTAGAATGCAGAAAAATATAGTTGAAAAAGTAGAGAAGAGAATGGAATACAATTATAAGGAGGAAGATGGAATGATTTTGATTACCACACCATATAATAAAATAGAGCATGGTGCAGTGTGATAGAATTGGTGGAGTGGAATTGATTGCTATAGAGAGAAATAGAATGGAGTAAAATGAAATGGAGTGGAGTGGAATGAAATGAAATTGGTAGGATACAATGGAGAGGAAGGGACTGCTAGTAAGTCAAATAAAATGGAGCAGAGTGGCAAAGGATAGAGTGGAATTATTTTTCATAGAGTAGAATGGAAAGGAATAGAATCCAATGCAGTCAAATGGAATGAAGGGGAGTAGAATTCAAAGCAATAGAACAGAATGGAATAGAGCAGAATAAAAAATAAAGGAGTTGAGTGGGAGCAAGTAGAATGGAACATAATGAGAGTGAATAGATTGACTTAAAATGGAAGAGAATGGGATGAAATGTAGTGGACTGCTTGGTAGTGAAGTGAAGGGTAGCAGAGTGGAATGCCAGAGAAGGAAATTAAGTGGATTGCTACAAAGTGGAATAAGATAGAACAGAGAGGCATGGAATGGAGTTGAATATTATTGAGTGGAGTGGAATAGAGTGGAAGCCAGTGAAATATAGTGGAATGAAGCAAAGAAGGATGCAGTGGGATATGATGAAGTAGAGTGAAATGGAATGAATAGAATGGAGTGGAATTGATAGCTAAAGAGTATATGAAATGGAGGGGAGTGAAATGAAGTCTAATGGCATAAGAGTAGTAGAATGGATGGAAAAATGAATGGAATGAAGTGGAGTAATGTGGGATGATGCCATAATATGGTGCCAGATTGTGACCTCAGCAGGCAATTAGGATCCATTGGCCCTCCCTCAATCGCTGAACTCTACAGCCTTACTCTGTGTGCCTCATATAATGTTATTTTACTTGGGCAGGGTGGGGATTGACTTGCTTATGACTAGAAGATTCTGAGTAGATACTGAGCCCAGTGGAAATGCACAATGGAAATACCACACTATATGAGGCAGCTAAGTGGTACGGCAGATAGAGGACCAAGCCTGGAATCAGTAAGACTCATCTTCATGAGTTTAAATCTGGTCTCAGACACTTACTAGCTGTGTGACCCTGGGCAAGTCACTTAACCGTGTTTGCTTCAGTTTTCTCATCAGTAAAATAAGTTGGAGAATGAAATGACAAACCTTTCCCAAGAAAACCCAAAATGAGGTCACAAAGAGTAGAATACAACTGGAATGACTGAATAACAACCACTGTGTGAAAAGTTAGAGATAATTTTACTTCAATTCTTCCCTCTTAAAAGGTCAAGGCTATGATTCTGTGTTGCCAAGATGTCTTCCACTACAATTTCATAGTTAAAGCCCACATACCTTTCAAAAGCGGAGAGATGAAAATTTTAGAATCAAAGAATGATCAAAGGTGAGACCTGGAAGGACCCTCTGAGGTCCAGTCCAATGTCTTCATGTGTGAACCTAAGAGACAAAGTTTGTCTGAGGTCACACAACTAGTTCTTAGCAGAGGCAGGACAAGAATTCAAGTTTCTTCTCTCCTCATACAATCCTTTTTACTCAGATTATCACTGAAATTAGCAGTAATAGAGACCTCATTCACTCTAGTGGTGTGCTCCTGAACAAAGTTGAATCTTGGTCTCTGAACAGCATTTCAGGTGGATTCCCTAACAGGAGTCCTCTGATCTCTAGGGAGAGGTCATAGACTTAGAACAGGAAGGGACCTCAGAGGTCACATAGTTCAATCACTTCATTGTATAGATTTTTGTTTAGTCATTTTAGTCATATCCAACTCTTTATAAGCCCATCTGGGGTTTTCTTGGGAGAGACACTGGCATGGTTTTGCCATTTCCTTCTCCAGCTCATTTTACAGATGAGGAAATTGAGGTAAATAGGTTTAAGAGATTTGCCCAGGATCACAATCTATGGAGTATCTGAGGTCTTCCTGACAGCAGGCCCTGTGCTCTATTTATTGTGTTACCTAGTTGCTCCATTGTGCAGATAAAGGAACTGAAATCAAAGGAGCTTGTGACATATCCAAGGTCACACAAGTAGTCATATTTTCCATCCCCCCCTTATTTTACAAAGCAGAGAAACCGAAGCCAAGGAATCTTCAGTCACTTGCCCAAGATCACATAAACTGTCAACAGCAAAGCTACCAATAACAAAATTCAACTGGAAGAAAAAGAAGTCAAGAATATCAAGGAAATCAATGAAAAAAAAGTGGGAAGAAAGGTGGCTTAGCAGTAGCAGATCTCATACTGTATTACAAAGTGGTAGTCATGAAAATAATCTGGTACTAAGAAATAGAGTGACAGATCAGTAGAATAGACTAGATACACAATACACAAAAGAAAATGACCATAGTAGTAATCTATTGCTTGACAAACCAAAAGATCCAAGATTTGAGGACAAGAATTTTCTATTTGACAAAAATTGCCAGGAAAACTAGAAAGCGGTTTGTCAGTAAGTAAGTATAGACCAACCTCTCACAGTGTATACCAAGATAAGTCAAATTGGTTATACATGATTTAGAGGTAAAGAGTGGTATCATAAACAAATCATGGGAGCATGGAACATTCTATCTTGAATAAGGGATGAATTAATTATTAAAACAAGAAATAGAGAGCATTCTGGAATGTAAAATGGATAATTTTGATTACATCAAATTAAAAAGGTTTTGCATAAAGAAAAGTAATATGACCAAGATTAGAAGGAAAACAAGACATCGAAAAAAATCATATCAAGTTTCTCTTATAAAGACCTCATTTCTCATATATAGAGAGAACTGAATCAAATTCATAAAAAATAAGTCATTCCCCAATTGATAAATGGTCAAAGGATATGAACAGGCGGTTTTCAGAGGAAGAAATCAAAACTGTCTCGAGTCATATAAAAAAATGCTCTAAAGCATTATTGGTTTGAGAAATGCAAATTAAAACATTTCCAAGATACCACATCATATCTATTATATTGACTAATATTACAGAAAAAGAAAATGACAAATACTGGAGGGGATTTGGGAAAATTGGAACACTAATGCACTATTGGTAGATATTTGAACTGATCTAGCCATTCTAAAAAGCAATTTCCAACTATGTGCAAAGGTATAAAATTGTACCTACCCTTTAACACAGCAATGCCACTACTAGGTCTGTACCACAAAGAGATCAAAGAAAAAGAAAAAAAAGACCCATGTATATAAAAATATTTATAGCAACTCTTTTAGTGGTAGCAAAGAATTGGAAATCGAGGTGATGCCCAACAATTGGGAAATGGCTGAATATGTTGTGGTATATAATTGTGATAGAATGGTATTTTGCTATAAGAAGTGATGAGTAGGATACTTTCAGAAAAATCTGGGAAGACTTACATGAACCAATGCAAAGTGAAATGAACAGAACCAGAAAACACTGTATGTAGTAACAGGAATATTGTAGGATAATTAACTGTGAATTATTTAGCTACTCTGAGACAAACAATGATCTAAGACTTTATTCCAAGGGCTTATGATATTAGAGCAACATTCTCAAACTCTTGACCATGGCCGCAAAATTTTGCATCCCTTTCCCTCCACCAATTTGTTTCAGGGGTATGTGCAGATAAATCAGTGTGCGTCTTGAGAAATAACAAAAAAAAAATGACAAAGCTTTGCGAGTTAATGGATGAAGGGATTGTTCTAATCTAATCCCATCCCCCTCATTTTACAGATGAGAAAGACCTTTCTGCAACCCAGAAAGGGAAAATAATTTGCTTGCCCAAGTTCACATAATAAATAGCAGAGACAGCTCCTCTGATGATAAACTTGACAATTTTTTTATGATACTACGATTTGTGAGTGAAATCTCTTGTTTTCCCTTTAAACATTATTACACAGTCACAAATTGTAAAATGACATTTACTTCTTGAAAATAACAGCTTTTAAAATAACTTAAATTATTTAGAAGTCTTCAAAACTATATTTTCTCCCTTTAAAATGAGGGCATTTAGCAATTTTTTAAAAATGACCATGGGGTGGGAACTAATGACAACTCAAATTGGGACAAATATGAAAGAGCCGTTTGTTCTGCTTGGGGTTAGGCTAAACTCTGAGGCTCTAATCACTAGGGAGGGTGATTATAATACAGAAGGGTTCTGAATTTGTCCCTTGGAGAAGATGGCAGTGGTTAAGGCACAAACCCAGGATGGGATCCTGGAATATTAGGGGTGAAAGAAGGCCCCATTATACTCCCCAAATACCTCTTCCAGTGGTGGGGGAAGAGGGAGAGAAGAAAGACTGAATCTGAAATCAAGAAGCATGAATTGAAATGCCAGCTTCTCATCTGTCAGCTGTGTGACTTTATGCAAGTTATTTCCCTTATCTGGGTCTCAGCTGAAAGTTTTAGAATTGCTGAGTTTTGAAATCCTCCCCCCCCACACACACACATCCTAGTGATTTGTATCCTCAATCTGAACACTTGCTAGCCATGTGACCCTTCCCTTTACCTCTCTATGCCTCAATTACCTCATGTATAAAATGTGGGAGCTGGACTTGGTGGCCACTATGGTTCCTTTAAGTTCTCAATCTATAGTCCTATGATGCTATAACAGAGGACCAAGTCTTCCATTCCATATGACTTAAAATGTGCAGAATCCTGGGAGAGGGAACACAGTGAAACAAGAAAGGAAATTTCCACTAAGATATAGCCACGGTTTCTCAATATAGGTCTATATAAGATATAACTGACTGAAATCAGAAGAAGGGGGGACAAAAAAGGAGTGAGAGAGAACAGGTAGGCACTGGATACCTCAAGTAGAGAGAAGGATGGAGGGATGGACTACCAGATAGAACAACAGCAGTTGATTATTTCTCTTCTGCCCTTCAGACAAAAATGAAACCACTCCTGCCCTCAAAAAACTTGCATTCAATCTGAGGAGACAAGATAGACATATAAACACATTCAATGATTTTCTAGTATTCAGGTTTATCTCCTTTAGAGGAGGCCTCGGTGTGAGTTCCAATTCTCAAATCTGTGAACAGGGTGACCTTAGGCAAGTTGCTTTACACCTTTGGGTCTTGGTTTCCCTATTTGTAAAAAGAAGGATAATAATTCTCCACCAGAGAACTACTATGATGCCTGATCTGAAAATAGAAGTGACTTGGAGTTCTTTAAGGTAAGCTAGCAAGACACAAGCTCTGGTTGGTTCTATCAGTCTGAGAAAGCTTGATAGTACAGTACCAGGAACAAACTGACCACTGGAAGAAGAAAAGAAGGTTGACTACTAAATAATAAGTCCTTTGATGGTGGAGACATAAAATCCATATGTTTCCACTCTCATAGGGTTGTTGCAAAGATGCCATTTTGCTTGGAATCTCTAGAGAGCTATACATAGTATATAGGGCTCTGGAAAGAGTAGACTGGCTTTGGATTCAGAGAATCTGAGTTTAAATTCTGCCCTTGAATCATACCAACTGTGTGGCCTTGGACAAATCATTCATCACATTTCTTTACCACTGGTCCTCTTCAAGAAGACATTTCTTCATGTCTCAATTTCTTCTGCTGTAAAATGATGGAGGTCTGACTAAAATGGCCCCTAGATTGGTAATCAAGGGGAGTTGAGATCCTGGATTCAAACAAAATAATGGGTGCAAAACAGCCAGCATTAAGACTGCCTTCAGACATAGAAGATGGCACTTCATTCCCTAAAGAAAGATGACCTATTCACTGGTGTGGACAGGTTAGTTAAGTCACTTTCCTTCTATGTGCCTCAGTCTCTGTTACAAAATAAAGGGGGCTGAACTAGATGGCCTTGGAGATCTCTCCTGAGATGAGCCAAGGATCTCTGAGCCTCAGTTTCCTTTTCTGAAAATGAGGGGGTGGGACTGGATTATCCCTGAGGTCCCTTTCCTGCTCTACCATTCTATGCTTCCCTCTGGTTCTGTACAAATGGGAGCTCTTATGATAAAACATGCATAAGAACTTCATAGGAGAAAGCCGCAGAGGAGTTTTAGTTGGCATGGTAGGAAGAAATGCCGGCTTCAATAAAACTGCAATGCACTCCCAGCATTAAAGCATTCTCTTGGAATTAGAAGGCACTGTAGGTGTTCTTCATTCAACAAACTACCCTGTTTGCTTGCCTATTTCCCCACATGCACACTGTGAGGAAGAAAAATGTAGAGAAAAGAGCTTTCCCCCACACAATTCCCCTCCTTTTCTATTTTGCTGCTTTGAAGAGAGTCCCAGAAAACCATCTTTAATCAGAATGTGCTTGGTCCTTCCAAACAGATTGGAATTAAAGGCACAGCAGGTGACTGGCCATGGGATGGATGGGAGGAAGAAGGGGGAGGGTTCCCTTACTGGATGCCCTGTTCCTGCCTATCTACTGAATAATTATCAATTAACAATAGCTGACATTTACATGGTGCTCTAAGGTTTACTTTGAAAATAAAGAGGGTTATGTTAATTTTTGTAAACTCTCAAAAAGCAATAGTGATTGTCTGCTCTTGCTCCCCTTTTTCTATCCCTCTGCCAACATCTCTGTAGGAGCCAGAGCTATTAGGATTGAGGGCTGTTTGCATTTTTATCTGTGGCAGAGAATTAAAAATTCAGCACCTAGTGGCCTTTCTTCTCCCAGATAGGTTGGTCCTCCAGTGTTGGACTTGGTCTGTTGCTGGGACTGGACTCAAAGCCATTTCAGCTTAAGGATATGTGGCGGAGCTTTCACTCAACATGACGCAAAGCATCAAACAAGATAACGGGCTCACCAAAGGTGCTTGGAACTTTCACTGAGAATATCCTGTGCAAAGGTCAAATCAAAAAGGGATTCCCTACTGATGAACAGCGACTTTAAAAGAACTCTTTCTTTCTTTTTGTAAAGTGAATCTTTATTGATGTCTTTTGTTTCTGCCTCTCCTTTATTTCCAAATATATCTCAAGTTTATACCATTTCATAGTCTCCCAGTCATGGCCTCACTCTCCAACTATCTCCACTGCACAGGAAACTCCTACTCCACTGCTGGCTTCCCCCAGCCCCAAGTTGTGATAGGCCAGCTTTTTGTCTCAGCTAGCCAGGATCCAGGCCACTAGGACACTTATTGCGGTCTATGCCATACTCTTTCCTCCTCGCTCTTCTTCGCATCACCTCTTTATGTGTTGAAGTCTTGCTACTTGAGGGTGGGAACTGACTTGTTTTCTTTTACATGTATCTTCTGTGTTTAGCACAATACCTGGCAAATAGTGAGTACTTAGTAAATGCTTACTCACTCACTCTATCGATCCATCTACCTAATCTATTATCTATCAATTATCTTTGTCTCTCTCTGCCCCAGTGAGCCATGCTCTGTAACAAAGAGTTAAAAAACAAAAAAGAAAAAGAATAAAGCAACCCAGCAAAATTTAACAACATAGTAACTGAGTCAAACAGTATACGCAGTTCTCCATTCCCATAGTTCCCTACCTGTCTAAAGAAGGGAAATAGCTGATGAAGCGGTTCTAAATGTATTCCTGTTGGCAAAAGACATTATGCTAATGACATTGAGCTTTGTATCATTACAGGGCATCTTCCATTATACCTAATCCCTCAAAATAGGCATCCACAGAGAAAACAAGGTCGATGAAGGGTGCTGATTGCCTATGCAACTAGGAGGTGCTATTACTGTTCAGTAGGAGAGGAGCTGTCTGCCAATTGGAGGTTGGATGAGGAAGACCCTAAACTATCCTAGTAATAGATGAAATCATAGAATCATAGTTTTGAAGGTGTAAAGGAAATTTGAAGCCATCTAGTACAACCTCATCATCTTATAGGTGAGGAAACTGAGGCCCAGAAGAGTGAAGTTACTATAGTTACTAAATATTTTGAAGTCCACTGCTCTTTCATTTGTACATCCACTTGAACAGACCCTGAATTTGACCCAGAATTGAATAAGAAGAGGAGAGTGGGCTGGATTGTACTTGGGAGACTGTAACATTCTCTATTATCTCAGGTTGTGTAGTTGACCATCAGCATTTTCCCAGTATGGCCATGGACCACTGTGATCTCAAGAGCTAGTTAGTCAAATATGTATTAGGTACTTTCTAAGTGCTAAGCATTGGACTATAAAGGCAAAGGCATGAACTTTCTTTGATCGTATTAATTTACGTTCTAATGTGGACAATGCGTGAATACTTGTATATTACAAGAACTCAGGTCTTCTTGACTTCAAGCATGGTGCTCCCTCCACTGGTTACTTAGCTGCCCAAAGAACTATAAGTAGGGAGATTCAAATGGCAGGAGACTAAATGGGAAATGGGAAAGAAAACAAGACATTCACTTTCAAAGCCATTCACCTTTACAAATGGTAAGGCTTATAAATAGTCTGAAATTAATCTGTACTAGTAAGTCATAATCTACATTTTATCTTTTTTTTAAAAAGAAGTAATTCAGAAAACACCTTCAGGAACACGTATAAGTGGAGCCTTATATGGAGGAGTGATTATATAGGGAAAGACAGTTTATAGAAGATGGATGGCCCCAGGATTGCACTGATATTGAAAAGACATTAAGAAAACTAAAAGTCCATTGGACCATTGGGAAGAAATTCTCTGGGTGATATACAGAAAGAAATGGAGGAGAACTGTATAAGGAAATGGATAGAGAGTCAATCATTCATGATCTGCACTGATGGAGGGAGTCCACATGCCCTCATGATCATGGATCAATTTAAGTATTGAAAGATTTCCAAAGTACTTCAAATATAATTTTCTCCTTTTGCCCTTTTTCACCTCCATCCATTGATTTTTTTTTTATTTTCTCTGCCATGCCACAGAAACCTCCTTCCCCTAGAAGCTTACTGTGCCCTTGGACTTCTCACCCTCCACCCCTACACACCCTTCTCCTCATTGATTGGTTCCTTCCAGAAGCTCCATTTCAAGAAAAGCATCCAGGCCAGGCATGTCTTCATTCCTCTCCAGGCTCCACTCCTCACTCTTCCCCTCCTTTGCCCTTTCCCCTGCCTCCTATCTGCCATACTTTTCCATCTTCCTTTTACTGTGTCATCTTCTAGAATTAGAATTATGTTCCTTGAAGACTAACACTGTTTTTTTTTGTTTGTGATTATAATTGTATCTACAGGACTTAATACCATGTCTAGCCCATCATATCAGCTTAATAAATGTTTATTGACTTAACTTTACAAAAGCTGTTATCAATAGTTGAGTGTAGATAGGACCTTTCTTTCTGTTCATGACTTCTTTGGGGTATATGCCAGTGATATAATCATTGGGTCTAAGGGAAGAGGCATTCTTATCAGTTTTTTTAGCTTAATTCCAAATTCTTTTCCAAAATGATTTTGACTCCTAAATAAAGCTTAGCCACCAATCTTCCTCTATAATGAGATATATAAAACATATGAACTGGAGGGACCTTAAAGATAATCTAGTGTAAATCCCACTCTTTATAGAGGAGAAAATTAAGACCCCAAGAGAGAAAGCACTTGGACAAGTTCTACAATGGCACCATCTGGCTGTATCTGTCTGGTGAAGTGTTTAAGTTCAATTCTGTTGGGCTCACTCTCCCAGATAAACTCTCATGTATTCACCTATTTGTTCGTTTCTTCATTCATTCAACATGCATTTATTGAGTCCCTACTATGCATAGCTGGAGAAGGAAATGGCAAACTACTCATCATTGACAAAGTCCATGGGGTCAAATAGAGTCAGACATGACTGAATGACAAGTACATGTGGAAGAGGTAAGGTGGCAAGGAGGGACGAGGGCTGGCGTCAGAGCCAGGAAGATTTGGTTTGTAGCCCATCACAGACACGTATTGACTATAGGTCCTAAGTCACTTAGCCTCCTAGGATTCTAGGCTACTGTCTAAGGTTAAAAATTGCAGAAGAGGTGCTAATCTCTACAGGTAGAGTGAGTTTCTAATGAAATTAGGGTTCGACTTCCTATCCCTAACTCTGTGGCTAGAGGACTGTGGTAGGAGCAGGCAGGGAGATAAAATTTAGATAAGACATAGGCCTTGGCTTCGTGAACTTTATTGTTTCACAGAAGAATAACAGCGAAGGCCAAGTAACTATGATACTCACCTATGCATGATGAGTATAAAGGAATGGGGAGGAGGAGAATACCATATGACCTGTGAGGGGGAGTTAGTGGACACTGGATCTAGGAAAACTTCATGGAGGAGATGATGTTTAAGTCAAGCTTTAAAGGATAAAGAGACTCAGAAGAGGAGAGGGAATAGCATGGACAAAAACAGAAAGAGAGTGAAGTGTTTAGCTGGTATTTCTTAGGTCTGTTTGGTTGAGTGTGTGTGTGTGTGTGTGTATGTTGGGGGTAATAGAAGATAAAGCTGGATAGGCAGGATGATGCTAGATTACAGAGGGTTTTGAATGACGGGGAAAGGATTTTAATCTTTAACCAGGAAGCCAAAGGTATCATCTGAAGGATTTTGGACTGAGGCTTGACATATTTATGAAGATAATTGCAGTAGGGGCATTCATGGCAGATTAGAGCTGAGAGAAAATGGAGGCAGGAGGTTAGGAAGCCAGGGCAATTGTGCCTGTGGGTGATGATGAGGGCCTGAACCAGGGAAATATCAGGTGAAAGAGACAGGAGTCCAAATGAGAGAGATGTTACAAAGGTGGAACGGACAGAACTCGGTCACTGATTGGGGGGATAGAGGAGGGAGAGGGAATGATTAAATATAACCTCAAGGTCGGGAACATTGGAGCCAGGGTGAATGGTTGTGCTGCAGAGAGAGAAAGTAAATAAAAACGGGAAAAGGGCTTAGTAGAAAGATAATAAATTTGGTTTTGAACCAAGTGACATAAATTTAGAGCTGCATGGGAACTTAAAGGTCTTGAAGTCCAAACCTTTCATTTTACAGATGAGGCAATTGAGTCAGGAAGGTGAAGTGACTCTATCTGAGGCTACACAGGTAATTGAAAAAAACACAAAGCAAGGATTTTAACCCAACACAAAGCAGGGATTTGAACCCAATGTTCCAGATTATGTGTAGCATAGTGCTGCTTCTCTCCTAAGCAACATTTCAAATAAACATGCTATGTTTTAAAATATCATCTTCACGTCCGAATATGCCTCTTCTCCATTCTCTACCTAGGGAGCCATACCTTGTTTTGAAAGAAACAAATGAAATCACCCAGTATGTTTAGTGATCTGATCTACCGGAAACAGTAAAAGGCCAGTAGGTTGTACAGTGGTTAGAGCCTGGGACCTAGTGTCAGCAAGAACTGATTTCAAAAACACTCTTAGACATGTACTATCTATATAACTCTGGACAAGTGACTGAAATTCTGTCTGCCTCAGTTTCTTCTCAAAAATGGCGGTAATAATAGCACTTTTCTGCTCAGTTTAATGTAAAGATAAAATGAGATATTTGTAAGGTATTTAGCAAAATTTAAAGTGATGTTTAAATATTATAATTACCATTAATATTATTACTATGATGATGATGCAGTTGTTTGGAGGAGAGTTACCCAATAAAGAAATACCTCCCTATTGACCAAATATTTCAGTACTGACATAATAAAAATAGGATTTAAAGGTTACTTGTGGAGCTGCTTCCAGAAAGTTAAAGAAATTACCTCATAGTATATAAGGTTTGAACTCAGGTGTAAATCAAACAGAAAGGGAAAACAAGTAAAAATATATTTTACGGTACTAGATCATAACAATCAGGGTCACATAGATTCAAGGACCTCCAGGATGAGATAAAGGTACAATAAATCACAATTCAAAAAAGAGTGGTTTATGACAAAAGGCTTCTTTTTGTCTTGGCCTATAAAAATTGTGCTTCTGCTATCATCTAGTGTGGGCTGGTACATAAACCCTGAACTGTGAGATAGAGGAAGTCTGGAGGGCAGCAACCTGGAGAGAAATAAGACATGTCTGACATAGGTACCCTTCTTAAAGGGAGTTTCTTGGGAGGAGTGATGGCTCCTATCACAGGGAGGGGACTTCTAAAATGTGAATTCTAGGGCAGAAGATGCATAAGAAAGAAGAGATTTAAATCCTAAATTGTAAAGACTAAGTATTGCTCTCCTTAAGAGAGTCCCATATTGCCTGTTTGTGGGAGTGGCATGGTAGGGAAGAAAAAAAAAACTTGGCCAAACTGAATTTGGAAATACCTATAGAGGTAGATCTAGATATATTAAAAAAGCAACTTATTCAAATGGATTCATGACATTGCCAAATCTTGAATGGCCTCTGGTGATGCAAATGGTAGCCCATCCATGCTTGAGCATCCCCAGGGATTCTTGCCCATGGCTTTCCATGGGTTCATCACAGGGGGTCTATCCAATGTGATGAAATCATGCCTCAGCAGTGCACTCAGGCTGCCCACCTATTATTTTTCATCCTGGTAATACAATCAATTCATCTTTCTTTCCCATCACAGAATTCCATGATGACATCTTTTACTCTTTTTCTTCATTAGAGGTTTCATTGATTACATGTTCACAACCACACCAGGGCATTTCTATTGTTCTCTCAGTCACATTCCTTTCTAATTCTTCAGATTTAGAAAGAAATGAGCCTGTAGTGAGGAGGACCTATGTTCAAATCCAGCCTCAGACACTTACCAGCTGTTTAACCTTGGGCAAGTCACTTGAGCTTGTGCTGGAGAAGGAACTGACAAACCACTTCAGTATCTTTGCCAAGAAAACCCCAAATGTGGTCACGAAGAGCTGGACACGACTGAAGACAACTCAATAACAAAATAGACACAAGTATAGATATGGAATTGGATATAGATATATACAGATCTAGTTATAATAATAAAGTATAGGTATAGACAGATATCAATAGAGATAAGTATGGACAATATAGAGGTTTAATATAGGTATAGACAACATATCAATTATAGCTATAAATAAGCTATAGATATAGCTACAGATATAAATAGATAGATGATATAAATGTAGACACGGACATGGACAGACATTGACATCGATATATACAGATATGTCTTTAAGACTATAAATTGTAGAGGAGCTTAAATGCATGGGTAGAGCTTTCTTGCAGTATGACAATAAATTTTCCTTATCTGTAAAATGAAGGAGTTTGAGGAGATGATCTAAAAATCCCTTTCAGTTCTAGATGTATTAACCACAGTGCCTGGAACAGAGAAGGTATTTTTAAATATACTTGTTTATTTGAATGAATGAATGAATGAACCGAAGGGGGAGTTAATGGGCATATCCTCTTTAATAGTCACTGCGAAGAACTATTTTAAAATCAACACTGGAACTAAAAGCATACAAATAAAGAAACCATAGAAAAGGCAGCTAGGTCTCGGAAGCCTTAATAGAGCAGTGTGTGTAAAGTACACAGAGTGCTTAGTTACGAATGGGTTTTATGAAAAGGGAACACATTTCTGTAGCATTTTTTTCCTTCCAGATCAACTAACAAGGTTCAGTAGCTCACATAATGAGATTATTCCAATCTAGAGGCCAATTGGAAAAACAGTTACAGATCATCAGTGAGCCATTTCTATGGGCTCATCAAGCCCCTCCTTGCCTTGGTCATTCAATTCTTCCATACATTACCTCATTGTTCATCCCTTTATCTTCAAAGGGGAAGGGCCCTGCTCCTACTCACCCAAACACACTGAGAGAGAAAGAAAGAGAGAGAGAGAGAGAGAGAGAGAGAGAGTCCAGCAGATGTTTGATTAGACTCTCAAGGAGAAATTTCAGAAAATAACTATATTGCCTCTTAATTGCTAAATAAACAGCTTTACCCATAGCAAGACTGTTAGCTATTCCCTGAACTCAATACATCATCTCCTGCCTCCGAGTATTTGGAAAAGCTATTTCCAATGCCTGCAATGCACTCTCTTCTGGACCTTTGAGAAGTCTTTTTTTTTTCTTTTCAAGTCTCAGCTCAAATACTACTTCATCTGTGGAGCCCTCCCTGAGCTCTAAAACTGAAGGCAGCCAACCCTCCTCAGGTGCATTTTTAAATTTAATTGTATTTTAATATGAATTTAACAATCATAAAGAAACACATTTTAATACACAATGAATTGAAAACAGAAATGGATGTGAAACTGGGAACATCTGTCATATACAGTGAGAATCTGTTTTTTTTAATGTATATTAAGTTTAACAAGGTGGTAAAATACCTGCCCTGATCACATCCTCTTCTAAGTTGCTTTTTTTCTCCATGTGTCTAAATGGCTTTATTGATTTTTCTCTTTTTAAGCATCTTTATCACTGCCCACAAACTCTTCACCCACCCACCTCCCAACAGAAGCCTTCTTTATAACACATAGGGACAGTCAAGCAGAACACATGAACACATTGGCCAGGTCTAAAAATGTGCCTCCTTTTACACCTTTCTGTCAAGAGGCAAAAGACATGTATCATCATCGGTTTTCAGAAGTCATCAGAGTTCTGAAGTCATTTCATTATTTTCCTTTACATTATTGTAGTCATTGCATAAAATGAGTCTCTTGGTTCTGTTCTTTTCATTCCACATCAATCAGTTTAGACAAGTCTCTCCTAGTTTCCCTGAACTCATCATGTTTGTCATTTCTTACGATGCAATCATATTCCATAACATGAACATACTCTGGTTGCTCCAGTCATTCCCAAACCAACAGGGACCCACTCTTATTTCAGTTCTTTGCTGCAATAAAAAGTGTTGTAAATATTTTTGTACATATGGGTCCTTTCCTCTGTATTGTTCTCTTAAGGGTATATGACTAGTAGTATTAACACTTTGTCCAGGGGTATACTTGGGATACTGTTCCAAATTGCTTACCATTTCCACAGAGAATATATCAATGCCTATTATAGCACAGCATTGCAAACAATTATTTTAGTCAATGGTAATATTCACAGCTGTCTCCCTACCTTATCTTATACTTGACTGTGTGCATTTTGCATCCCACCCCACCCCCAGTATAACACAGGCTGCTTTATAGCAGGGGTTATGTCATATTTTATATGTAGAACTTCACTGTCTCGCTCAATACTTTATACATAGAAGACCTTATGGAATATTGGCCAAATTAAGTTGCATTGAACTATTTGGGCCTATGAAATCGGAACAATAATACTTGTACTGCTGTAGATATACAGTTCTTGGAAGGATTAAATTAAATAAACATTATGGAAGCTTTTTTTCAGTGATAAAAGCTAAAGAAATATTTACTATTATTAAAAGGCAAATCCTCCTGGAACAGCTGACACTTGAAGGCTTTATCAAGAATGGGTCTTGCCAGACTAATCTCATTTCCTTTTTTTTTTGACAGACCTACTAGACTGTTAGAGCAGAAGAATGCTGTAGCTAAAGTTTACCTAGATTTTTATCAAGGCATTTAACAAAACACTTATACCATACTAGTAGGCAAGATAGAAAAATTCTTATACAGCTAGATGGATCTGTAACTGATTGAATGGCCAAAGTAAAGGCTCAGTGTCAGGGTAGAAGGGGTTATCTAATACAGTAAGTACCTAAGGGATCTCTTTTCTTGGCCCTGTGTTGTTTAATTTCTATATCTGTGATTTGGATAAAGTCATAGATGACATGTTTATCAGATTTGCAGAAGATGAAAAGATAGGAGGGACATATTACTGTACTAGATGACTAGTCAGGATTCAAAAATATCTTTAGGGGCAGCTAGGTGGCACAGCCATGGAGTCAGGAGGACCTGAGTTCAAATCCGGCCTCAGACACTTGACATACTTACTAGCCACATGACTTTGGGCAAGTCACTTAACCCCAATAGCCCTCCAAAAAGCAAAAAAAATGATCTTTATTAGTTAAAACATCAAGGCAAATAAAATAAGAAATATCATAGGGATAAATTTAAACTCACTTGGGTTCATCAAAATCAACTTCACTTTACAAAATGGGGGTGGGTGGATGTGGCTGGACAGCAGTCCATCTGTGATATGGCAGGAAAGAAAGTTGGAACAATGAAAGGGAATCTAGTATCCACAGTATAGGAGGAAAAGAGTTTACCACATTCTGCTCTGGTCAGACCCCAACTGAAGTGTTTTATTTAGCTAAGTGTAACATTTTGAGATAGATATTAAGACAGATATAAATTAAATGATAGTTGATCCAGAACTAGAAGGAGGCCAACTAGACAATCCACTAATTTTACACATGGGGAAACTGAGGCCCATGTTGTTTAAATGACTTCACCAAGAGCAGTTGTTGAAGCTGGGATATGAGCCCAAGTTCTCTGAATCCAGAACCAGGACTCTTTTTACTGTGCTGTACTGCCTTCCTGATAACCTTGCAACTTTCCAGAGGGAGGCAACAAAGATGGTACATGTCTGGAGCTCATGTTGTATAAGGATTGGTCAAAGGAACTGATGCTAATGTTTAGCTTGGAGAAGGTAATAGGGTGTGTGTGTGTGTGTGTGTGTGTGTGTGACCCTAAGCAAGTCCCTTGACTGCTTATTGACTATTTCCTCATCTGTAAAATGAGGGAGTTAGACTCAACATCTTCTGAACTTGCTTCTATTTCTAAATCCATGACTTCTTGATTCTTTGGCCTATGAGGTCACTTCTAGCTCTAGAGCTATGACATTTTATGGAGAAAATGGGGAGTAAACAGTAAAAAGAAGAAGCATTGGGTAGTGGGTAGCCAATCTTATGTGGTGCCCACTGATTGTGGAGTGGCTGAGCAAAATGTGGTAAGTGAATGTGATGGAATACTATTCTGCTGTAAGAAATAAGGGGCAGATTCAGAGAAATTTGTGAAGACTTGTGTGAACTGATATATATATATATATATATATATATATATATATATATATTGAAGTAAGCATGCTCAGAAGAATAAATTAAACAATAACAACATTGAACAGAAAAAAAAACTTTGAAAAGCTTAAGAACTTTGGCCAATGATACAATAATAATACAACAATAATCAGTCATGATTCTGGAGAGCTGATGATGAAGAATGTGTGAAGAATAAAACACACATTTTTGAACATGGCCAATATGGTAATTTATTTTGGTTTACTATGCATATCAGTTACAAGGGTTTTGTTTGTATTAAAAAAAACTGAGTTAAGGGGAA
Organism: Petaurus breviceps papuanus; assembly: GCF_028583685.1. Lineage (NCBI taxonomy): Eukaryota > Metazoa > Chordata > Mammalia > Diprotodontia > Petauridae > Petaurus > Petaurus breviceps. Next base: position 26,785,792 of record NW_027185798.1, read on the forward strand.
GTGGCAATGAGATAATATGTGTGTCTGTTAGCTATTTTTCTAATCTGCTATTTTTTTTTGAAGAGTCAACTTTGAAATTAGGAAGATAGGGGTTCAAGTCAGCCTTTACAATGTACTGGTTGTGGATCCCTGGGCATGTGCCTTCACCTTTTAGTAGTTTCTAAGTTGTGGAGTAGTTGTTTGGTAAAGAAAATTTTATCAACAGCAATTTTCCATACCCATGAAATTCCATCTGGCAAACTTAAAAAAATGAAAATCCCTGTTTTACAGATCAGAGAAGTGAGAGTCAGAAATAAATGGTGTTTGCCCATATTCTAGCAGACAGATGGTAGCCCACAGGACTTGTGACTCAGGCTTGAAGTAAGACATTGGACTAAATGATTGCTAAGGTCTTTTCCAACTCTAAGCTTCTATGATTCTTCTCCTGGTGGGGAAGGGTAGGTGGTTTCCTGCTAAAACTGACTCCATTAATGCCCTATTCTTCTGGGCATATGACAGAAGTTCAGGGCTCCTGCATACTTTTGTTTTATTTGTACTTTTTAAATTTTTTTTCTCAATTACATGAAACAAAAAAATAACATTTTTTTAAAAATTGTGAGTTCCAAATTCTCTCCCTCCCTCCCCTCTAACCTCCTTGAGAAGGCAAGCAATTTGATAAAGATTATACATGTGCAGTCATGCAAAATATTTCCATATTAGCCAAGCTGAAAAAGAAAACACAGACCAAAATAGTCAAGAATAATAAAGTAAAAAAAAAAGCTTTGATATGTGCTCAGGGTCATCAGGTCTTTCTCTGGAGGTGGATTGCATTTTTCAATTATAAGTTCTTTGAAATTATCTTAGATCATTGTTTGGCTCAGAAAAGCTAAGTCATTCACAGCTCATCATCATTTTATATTGCTGTTACTGTGTACAATGTTCTCCTGGTTCTGTTCTTTTCACTTTAGATCAATTCATGTAAGTCTTCCCAGGCTTTTCTGAAAGCATCTTGATCATTATTTCTTCTACCACAATAGTATTCCATCACAATTTGTTCAGTCATTCCCAGTTGATGGGCATCTCTTCAATTATTCTTTGTCACCACAAAAAGATCTGCTCTAAATATTTTTGTATATATAAACCCTTTTTCTCTTTTCAAAAAAATCTCTCTTGAATACAGAACTGGCAGTGGTATTGCTGGGTCAATGGGTATGCATAGTTTTATAGCTCTTGAGGCATAGTTCCAAATTGCTCTCCAGAATGTTGGGTCATTCATAACTCCACCAATAGTGGAATTAAATTTTCCATATTCCCCTCCAACATTTGTCATTTCTTTTTTTTTTCCTGTCATATTAACCAATCTGATAGGTATGAGGTGGTACCTCAGAGTTGTTTTAATTTGCATTTCTCTAATCAATAATGACATAGAGCATTGTTTCATATGGCTGTAGAGAGCTTTGATTTCTTCTTCTTAAAACTGCCTGTTCATATAACCTGCAGAGTTTTGAAATATCAAGTAAGCCTCCCATCAGATAACCTTTGCCATAAAGAACATCTCTTCCCCCAACCCCCACATGCTGCAAAGGGATGAGGGATCAAGAGAATCAATTTCACCTCTCAGGTTAATGTGTTTTGCATTGCTCCTCCTCAGAGTATAACCCAGCAACCTAAGCTCAGCTGCTTCTAATTAACATCGTAATAATGGATCGGGTCTTAGTCGAGGGACTTGAAGAAGAAGCCATTCACTGGGAGCCAGATCCCAGCAGGATTAGGGTAATAAAAAGGATTGCTAAGGTAGGCACAGACTACAGCAATATCTGATTCTTCCCAAATCCCTGCAGAACAGCAGCACTTTTACAAAACGTTTACCTGAAAAAAATATTTCTGTCCTGAGCTTTGTGAAGAATGATCTTCCCTTCCCTGAGATGTATATGGGTTATGACTAGTGATCTGTCAATAGATGAGAAGAGGTCTGGATTTTATAATGATTGATTTACTGATTAGCTTAGTTACCTTGGCCACATTGCTTCATTTCTCTAGACCTCATTTTCCTCTCATATAAAATGAGGAGGTTGGACTAGATGTCCTCTAAGACCCAAGACCTAGGTCTAGCATTGTATTGGTGTCAGTCTCTCCCTCCCCCACAAAAAGGCTTGGTAAAATTTCAAATGCTATTTTATTTTTTTTAGTTCTTGGATTATATTTTTCTATAAGTATGAGCTAGGTCTCATCTTAGCAATATTTTAAGATCAGATACTTTCTTTATAATGATATTTGCTATATTGGTCTTTTTTCTTCCTTCCATCCTTCCTTACTTCTTTCCTTCATTCCCTTATGGAGACAGAAGTAAAAGTTTAATGTTCTCAGGTTACACGTTTAATGGGGCTACATATCAAGGAGAATTTTGTTGTTATTATGAGTTGTTTTGCTCATGTCCCACTCTTCATGTCCCCATTTAGGATTTTCTTGGCAGAGATACTGGAATGGTTTCCATATTCCCCTCCATTACAAGGACTGAGGTGGCAAGTCCAAGGTCACTCAGGCAGAAAATAGCACAGTCAGGATTCAAGCTGAGATCTTTTGCCTTAAGAGTCAGTCCTTTTCCAATGCAACCCCTTTGCCTCCATAGGGGATGGAAAAGAAAGGCACCATAGTGACAGCGAGTCTTTCTTGTGCACCTGAAATCAGCTCTGTGACTTGACTTAATGTAGGAGAAAAGGAAAGGCATTCCATGAAGGAAGAGGGGAAAGAGCATCAGCAAAACCAATGTGTGTAGTGGTGGTGGTGGAGGGCAGAATATGCCAGTCTTGAGCAGGGAGTGTTAAGGAGAACACTGTGAGATAGCATGGATGTATTTCATTCATTAGCAACATCTTTCTGAACTAATGGGCTGAAAATTCAGTTCTGGTGAGATAGTTGGACTGACATCCATAGAAAGAGTAGTCCTCTCAAAGATGGCAGAGTAGAAACAGGACTTCCATGGGACTCCAGCTTCCACCTCTTCCAATTCATGTAAAAGGGGACTCTGAACAAACTTTGGAGCTATAGAACCCATGAAATGACACAAAGAAAGTAACCTGCTGAGCATAGCCTGGCAGGCCGGCAGGAATTGGCCAGCACAGCGCTCTGGGAGCTGAGCCCAGCCCCACACCAAGATTTTAGCCCCAGGGTGGTCCTGACCAACCACCGGCTAGAGGAACTCCAGATCACCAGAAGCTGTGGTCATTTCCAGAATTATCAACACATAGATGCTAAGGACAAAGTGAGAGGTCAGTGCAGTGTGGACTTTGGGATCCAGTAGTTGGGAGTGTGTCGGCCTCTTCCCCTGGGGGGAGGAGCCACGGCCGTGCAGCTGCCCCCCATGTGGCAGCTTCAGGTCCTGGCCTGCAGAGTGTAGGGGGACCAAGCAACCAGTCTGAGGGGTAATTGCTCTTACTTTAACCTGCTTGGATCTGTATTGTGGTCTAGGGTAGAGGTCCTAGGGTGTGTGACCAGCTTGCCAGAGCATGTGGAGGCTTCAAAGAGGACACCCAACTAATACCTTTGGCAGCTGAGAAAAGCCCAGCATTTGGTATGAAGCTCCCCTGTGTGGTGGCAGAGTCCTACTGTGGCAAAAAGCCCAGAAGTCAAGTGACTTAGTGGAGACCTGAGCAGGCAAAGGAAGAAAACCAAGCAAAGCAATAAAAAATTAGACTTCTATTTTGGGGACAAAAAGGTTCAAAGCATGGAACAGAAAGAAGACAGTGACGTCAGAACTCCTGCACCAAAAGCTTCCAAGAAAAATATGAACTGGTCACAGGTCATAGAGAATCTTAAGAAGCAAATAAGAGAAGTGGAGGAAAAATTGGGAAGAGAAATGAGAACGATGCAAGAAAATCATGAAAAGAGAGTCAATGACCTGAATGAAGAAAATAACACCTTAAAAATAGAGTAACTTAGATGCCAAAAGAGGCTCAAAAAGGCAATGAAAAGAATGCCTTAAAAAGCTGAATTTGCCAGATGGAAAAAGAATCTCAAAAGTTCACTGAAGAGAATCATTCCTTCAGAATTAGAATGAAGCAAATGGAAGCTAGTGACTTTTTTGAGAAATCAAGAGGCTATTAAACAGATCCAAACAAATGAAAGGATAGAAGGCAATGTGAAATATCTCATGGGAAAACCCACTGACCTGGAAAATAGATCCAGGAGAGATAATTTAAAAAATATTGGACTACTGTGGGGCGGCCAGGTAGCACAGTGAGTAAGAGTACTGGCTCCAGTGTTGGGATGACCTGGAGATCAAATCCCTGGCTCAGATACTCAGCACCACACCCAGAAATAACTGGCTGTGTAACCTTGAGCAAGTTACTTAACCGCAATTGCTTTAAAAAAATTTTTTTTTTGGACTACCTGAAAGTCATGATCAAAGAAAGAACTTAGAAGTCATCCTCCAAGAAATTCTCAAGGAAAACTGCCCTGATGGTTTAGTACCAGAGGGCAAAATAGAGATTGAAAGAATCCACTAATCACCTCCTGAAAAAGATCCCAAAAAGAAAAATCCTAGGAATATTATAGCCAGGTTCCCGAAATTCCCAGATCAAGGAGAGAATATTACAAGCAGCCAGGAAAAAAACAATTTGAATATTGTGGAAACACAATCAAGAAAACCCAGGATCTGGCAGCTTCTACACTGAGGGATTGAAGGGCTTGGAATATGATATTCCAGAGGACAAAGGATCTGGGATTAAAACCAAGATTCACCTGCCCAGCAAAACTGAGTATCATGTTTCAGGGGAAAATATGGTCATTCAGTGTAATAGAGGACTTTCAAGCATTCTTGATGAAAAAACCAGAATTGAATAGAAAATTTGACATTCAGATACAAGAAGCAAGAGAAGCTTGAGAAGGTAAACAGGGAAAAAAAAATCATAAGGAACTTATCAAAGTTGAACTATTTCCATTCCTACATGGAAAAACAATAATTGTAACTGATGAAACTTTTCTCAGTATGAAAATATTTGAAGGGAATATATATATATATATATATATATATATATGTATAGATAGATAGATATATGTTTGTGTCTATATAGGAGGGTATATGGGTATATGAATACATATGTGAATATGTGTATATATGTTTTCAGGTATACATAGATAGAGGGCATAGGACCAATTTAATAGGAAGGGATGATACTTAAAAGGTGAAATTAAGAGGTGAGAGAGGGATATAACAAGAGGAGATGGGGAGAGACAGAATGGGATAAACTATCTCATATAGAACAGGCAAGGGAAAATGGTTACAATGGAGGAGAAGAACAGGAAGGCAAAAAGGCAAAACCTTATTCTCATTGAATTTGGCTCAGGGAGGTAATTGCATACACACTAAATAGGGTATCTCACCCTACAAGAGAGTAGGGGGGAAGGGTATGAGAGGGGGGATGATGGAAAGGAGGGCAGGCCGGGGAGGAAGGAAATTGGAAACTCCCACTTTTGAAAAGGGATAGGATCAAAGTAGAGAATAGAACAAGTGACAGATGGGATGGGAGGGAGGGAAATATAGTCAGTCTTTTACATTATATCTACTATGGTAATGTTTTGTATAGCTACACACATACGACCTATACTGAATTGCTTATCTTCCCAGTAAGGGTGGGTAACAAGAGAGGAAGACAATGAATCTGGAATTCAAAGTTTTAAAATCAAATGTTTAAAAATATATAAACACAATTATTAATACTATTTTACATTTTAAATAAGATATACAGGCATTGGGGCATAGAGATCCACCATGCCCTACTGGAAAAGTCGAAGGAGGTATGGGAGAAGATATGGGAGAGAGCATATTGGAGGAGGGGATATCCTATGGAACCTGTATTTTGGGGTGGTGGGTAGGGTAAAAATGGGGAAAAAATTAGTAACTCAACATCTGGTGGAAATGAATGATGTAAACCAGTAGTTAATAAATCATTTGAAAAAAAAAAGAGTAGTCCTCTCTCTAAACTGCCCTGCAGCTGCCCTCTCACTGGTGTAGGATCAATCCCAGTCTCATGAGAGACTGCAATTAGTATGGGATTCCTTACAGCCAGCAGTCATGATTAAAAGAAGGAAAAAAAGAAAAACAAATTTTATTCAAATGAATTTCAAGGTAAAAGAACAGGGACAGTAAGAGAGACAGAGAGAGACAGTGACAGACAGAGAGACAGATAGAGAAAGAGAGGTTAAGAGATGAGAAAGAAACAGACAGAGAGAGAAAGAGAAATAAATAGAGAAGAAAAGAGAGACAGGGAAATAGAAAGAAGAGAGACAGACACAAAGAGAGACAGAGAGAGGAAGGAAAAAAGGCCAACTAGGTTTTTCATTTTTTTTAATTTAAGAATTACAATGGACTACCGAATATCAGTTGCTTTGAATTACATGTTATTTTGAACAAAACTGGTGCACAGCATGTTTTCCTTGGACATGGTACATCATAATGAAGGAGTAAAGTCAGAAAATACCTTTTTCCGGGTGAGTCCCTCTCTTGGCTTTAACTGCCTCTCCTAAAGCTTGTCTTTCCCCTCTTCCTCCTTCTCCCACACCACCTTTTCCTCTCCCTCCTATGAAGGATGGCAGGATTCTAAGATTTAGAACTAGAAGGGATTTAAAGAACATCTGGAAAATCCCTTTATTTTATAGAAGGAAATTGAGGCACTGAGAATGCGGTTGACTTGTTCTTGGTTTTACAGCTAGGAAGTGATAAGAACTACATTTGAACATGACCCCTGTAATCTCAAAATCTGACTTCTTTCTACTACAAAGATATACGTGAATTCCCAGAGTCATAGGATCCTTGACTCACAACTAAAAGGCATCTTGGATGCCACCTAGTCCATTCCCTTTCATTTAAGAGATAAGAAAACTGAGGCCCAGAAAGATTAAGTGATTTGCTCAAGATCACACAATTTGTAAGTAGTATAGCTGGGATTCAAACTCAGATCCTACCTGGTCAACATGGGAATTAGTTCTTGCTTTAGTGTATATTCACTACTAGGGTTTCTCTCTCTGTCTCTGTGTCTCTATCTCTTTGTCTCTCTCTCTCTCTCTCTAATACAGGGAATCTGTGAAGGAGGGGGCTATGGGAAAGGTTGTCATGAAAAGGAAGAAAAATGTTTAACAGTTTTTAATGAAAAAGGGAGAACAGAATGAAGGCCAAAAGGTATCACTGATAAGAAGGACAGCTTTGAAAGTTACAATTTGAATTTATTAAATACTGAAAAAGAAGATATGCCATATATAATAGAGATTCTCGATTTCATGTTGCATTTTTTTTTCTGCTCTATTTGGTATAAAGAAATGTTCATTTTGTTTGATGAATAACAAAGTTAAAAGAAAAAAATTAAAAACCTAAAAACTTAACCTCCAAGTTTAATGTGATGGCTATTGTATTATCCTGGCTACATTTAGTACTGGGAAAGAGTGGTTGTTGGATGCCAAAGAGGGAAAAAAAAACTCAGACCCAAGATCATAGAGCTAGAAGAAATCTTAGGAACCATGGAGTTCAAATCTATCATTTTCTCATTTTACAGAAGAGGAAACTGAGGCCAGAGAGGGAAAATGACAGCTGAGATGGTACAGAGGACAGGCAGCAGATGCTGGATTTCAATCCAGGCATTGTGAAATGGAAAGAAGTCCATTTTACACTGCACTGCTTCTATCGAGGTAGGATAGTTTGTCTTCCACCCAGGCTTAGATATTGTCTGGAAATAAGTCTTCATCCCCTTCAGCCTCCCATCCTCTTTCCTCATCCAGCAGTTTGCATGGAGCAGTTCTCAAGCCTCAGAGGGGACAATCCATCCATGTGTGTGATCTTTGAAATAGCATCAGAGACACTGCTTCCCCCAATAAATAAATACACCTGCCCCACAGTCCATTTCCCAGTTTCTCCCATAAGCTCCTAGGGAGGGAAATGGAAAGAGAAAGACAGAGTAAGGGACATTCATTCCAGCCCCAGGATGGAGGCAAGAGTAGGGAGGGCATGAGAAGATTGTTCCTTCTATTGACAAAAAGTGTTCAGTGTGTTCTACACCTTTAAGCAGGCAGTTGGGTGGTGCAGTGGAGAGAAAGCAGAAAGTCTGGAGTCAGGAAGACCTAAGTCCAGATCAAGTCTCAGACTTACTAGTGGAATGACCCTTAAGTCTCTTAAGCAAGTCTCTTAACCCTGTTTGTCTCAGTTTTCCCATCTGTAAAATGAGCTGGAGAAGGAAATGACAAACCACTCCAGTACCTCTGCCAAGAAAACCTTCAGTGGGTTCACAAAGAATCGAACATGATTGAAATGACTGAACAATAGCAAAATACCCTTAAGCAAACCATTCATCATTCCAAGCAGCATCTAATTGATTGTCTCTCCATAAATGCTTCATAACAATTATGTTTCCCTTTATGTACCTGTTCTCTGGCTAGAGATAGCCTTTGGTTTCTAGATAGCTCTCTGTTCAGTGGCTCTGTGCTTGGGATGAGGTGGCCCTTCTTGGATGATTCTACAGTTCTGAATAAGGTAAGGGGAAGTGGTGTGGTGTGTGTGTGTGTGTGTGTGTGTGTGCATGCGCACATGTGTGTAAACTTGGATCATGGACCTAAAGCTGGAAAGGGCCATGTGAGCCTTCTCATTTTATAGATGAGAAAACTGAGAAGGGACTATCAAGCTTATCTCCTTTATTTTACATTTTGAGTATTTAACATATTGGAAACTGAATCCCAGGAAGGTGACAATTGACCCAAGCCACATAGGTAGCAAGACTTAGAGGTGGGATTTGAACTCAAGGTCTCTGACTCAAGAGCCAGGGATTCTCCCACCATACCACACTGCCTGAGTTTGAATCTTAGCTCTGCTACCTACTCACTCAGTGACCCTAAATAGGTAAGTCATTTCTCTGGGTTATACTTCCTCATCTGAAAAAAAGTGTGATTACACATTAGATGGTCTCTAATGATACTTTCAGCATGACATGTATGGTACTATGATTGATGACTTTGTGATATCGTATGTATTTTTAAAGTTCAATTTTATTTTATTTTCTGGTTCATCTCTCCCTCCCACCTCAGTCCACCCCCAGTGCTCCACTGTCGGGTAAGGAAGGTAAACAAAACCTGTTACGAACTGTAGAGTCAAACAAAATAGATTCTACTATTGGCGATGTACAAAAAAATAGCATCACTTTGCATTGAGTCTACTAGGTCTCTCTCAAAAGGTGGTTGGCATGCTTTATCATGAGTATTATAGAATTTATTGATCATTGTGTTGATGAGAGTTCCTACATCAATCAAATTTGATTTTTTTCAGCATTGTCATTATATGTAAAATTTTCTGCTGGTTTTATTCACTTCATTCTGCATCAGGTCATACAAGTCTTCCCAGATTTCTCAAAGGCCATGCCTTTCATCATTTCTTACAACATGATTTATTTCATCATATGATTCCATCCATTATGGGAGACCTGGGTTTGAATCCAGTTCTGCCACTAACCAATTACATGACATTCCCATTTCAGGGTTTCTTCATCTAGATTGTGCAGTAGATTGACAATGACATTTAGTGTGACTCTGGGCAAATGACTCAACCTCTCTTGACTTGGACATGTCTAGTCATTACCTCTTCACTTGACTGCACTCCTATCTTTTCTATCTCCTATCAGAAAATTGGACCCCACTCTTTGAATCACTTTGGACTCTGATAGGCCATTATTGACATTACCTTTACTTGGTTCTAGTTCTCCAGAAAACTTCCTGTACACAATGCAACTGGCTGCATACCGCTCTTCCAGTTCCCTTTTGTGTATTTTCTTCTCCCATTGAACTGTAAGTTCCTTGAGGTCATGGTTGGCTTCTTGGTTTTTATGTATGTCAGTGGCACATTGGCATAATGTCTGGCATGTATTAAGCACATGATCAATCTATCTATCAAATGAAGGATGGAACTCTCAATGACCTCTGTGGTTCCTTCTGGCTCCAAACTATAATTCTATATGAACGCAATTACCTGTTTTGTGTGTGGTGGGGCAGTTTCTGTGGGTTATTCCTCAGTATAGGTGCTACCAGTGAGTCCAGAATCATCATTTAGATCTGGTCCATGCCCACCTCCTGCACAGAATGTTCCACTTCATAAGAGAAACTATATATGACAGTGAGAAGTCAGGCAAAATCTAGATTCTCAAGTCCCGGGATACATGTAAAAATGAGGAATAGTCCACCAATTCACGAGCCCCTGAAAATGTACGGACCCATCTGATACTACCAGAAGGTTTATAAACTCTCCTTCTCTCTCTCCCTTACTGGATCCTATCTTTGAGTAGTTTGGTTTGGGTCATTTAGCTAGAGATGACATCTACTAAAAGTAAGGGAAATACAGCTTCCAGGGTTGTGTCGGTGGTACGGGAGAGGATGGATGATGTTTGCAGTAGCAGCAATTACAAGCTTTTTGCCCAGGAAAAGCGCTGAATTAAGTTCCTCACCTCCCTCACCTTCTCCCTGCCTCATCAAACCACTGATGGGGCCTTGTCATCCTGCTTACCCTCATGCTGTGAGACAACAGGATATCACTGGACATGAGCTAAAGGGCATGAGGTGATCTGTCTCCCACCACTGAATTTAAATCTCAATATATCTCTTCCATATCCCTGCCTCCACATGCTGAATATACATGCATATCATGTTCATTCATATCCCTACCCTTTGGCTGCTGCTAATCCCCAGCCATGGAGGGCCCTCTCGCTCTCCCCCTGGCTTATCCAAAGCCAGCCTATCCATCCAGACTCAGCTCAAAGCCCATCTTTTCCACTCAACTTTCCCCAATTGCTCTAGCCCATTTTAGGACCTGTTGTCACTATGCAATCATTGTCATCTCCTCTGCCTTTTGACTTGGCTTTCTTTCTTAGATTTTTGCTGTTGATACTGTCTGTTCTGGTTCTGCTGATCTTGCTTTGCATCATTTTGTGTCAGTCTTTCCATAGTAAATGCTTGTTTAATTGAGTTCAATTTCATGAGCCTCTGGTGAGATAAGTAGGGGAAGGATGAATTGAAAAAGAGAAAATTGGAGAAAATAAGCAGGCTTAGCGGAGTGGTATAGTTGGAAGAGCATTGAACTAGGAGTGGGGGGGACCTGGGTTCAGATTCTCTCTTTCTGACTCAGTCTCTCTCTCTCTCTGTCTGTCCTTCTGATATTTACTCTTAACTGTGTGGCCTTGGACAAGTCATTTCTCCTATCTAAGCCTCCATTTCCCCATCATTAAAATGAGAGGGATTAGACCAGGTGATATTAAAGTTTTCTTTTTTCCAACTCTAACTCTATGACCGTAAAATCATTTCCATCTCTAAGTTTTATTATCTCAACTGTGGCTCTCCAGGACTTTCTTCTCCCCCTCCTCAATTTAAAAATATTCAGAGTGACTTAAAATCATTCTCTGTACCCTTATCTCCAACTGTGTCTCCTCTTCCAAATTGGTTGGTGGGGTGGGGGTGAGGATGCCTGGAGGGGAAGAGGGAGAGGAACAGGGAGAAACAGTATCTTTTGGGCTGGCAGGTTGCTTTCCATACTGTGGACCTTTTCTGCACACCTGGCATCATCTGGGAAATCTTTTAGCAGAATTCTCAGTCTGCTTACCTTCTCTTGGCTCTGTAAGGCATTGTGAGCAGAACACTGGACCTACAGGTGTGGGAGCACCCTCCCTTTGTTATCCCTGCATAGGAGATGAACTCTCTCACTTCCTGAACTAATTGTAGCAACAAGCACCCTAGCATACATACCCAGGATGGCTGCTTGCACAGGTTCTTAGATCTGATTTCTAAAGGAAAGCACCTCAAAATGGGTTAACAATCTTACTTTAATCAAACACATATCATTTACCTATTTCAGGGGGGAAAGTCAGCACCCTGAACTTCAGAGAATACAAACAGAAGTTACAAGCAGATAAAAAAAATAGACAAGAAACAGATCCATAAACAGGGCTTCCAGCTGTCTGACCATTACATCCATCCATACCTAGTTAGTTACCAGAGAGGGAAGCACCAACTTCTGGATTTTCAAAGCTGGGGGCTCAAAGGCTGCCCAGAGTCTCATCTATCCAAATCACATGACTCTTCCCAAAGTGAGCCCCAAAGCAAAACCTCACATCAGGGCATATATAGCTTTCTCCTGGGTCAGAGATGTCACAACGCTCTAGACCCACTGTCCAATCACAAAGTAACTAGATATGGGTGTTCCTGAAAAAAACAAGCCTCCCGCCACAGGCTCCATGTGACCACATTAAACCTATTAGGGGGCAGAATCCATTTTCAAATCGGAGCAGGTTCTCAGATTCAGGTAAGTCTATCAAGGGACCAAGGGGCAGGGAAGATCTTCAGATTTCCATTCCCATTACACTAATCCAGACCAGAAAACACAATTGGAATTTTTTAAAAGTAGATTAATGGTAACACTCCACCCTTGATCTTAGATCTGCTGATTTATCGTTATTGTCTTTAGCTTCACTGAAATATCTATGATCAAATTTTGGATGCTCCCCATGGGAATATTTTGAGGGGGACAGATATGGGACTTTATTCTGCAGGGCCTCCACCATCTCCCTCACCAAAGCTTCTGCAAGGTTGGACAGGAACTCTGGAAGGTCAGCAGCTTTCAGTCTCTCTGCTCATTTTAGCAGAGACCACTAAATAACTTCTCAGTAATAAGTGGTCGGAGCATTGTACCTTCCCCAAGGAGTTATTTGGGGGCCTATCCACCAGAACCATGGACACAGCAGGACAGCTGTGGACACTGAAGATTGTTCACTGTCGTATTTGCAATGCTTTTGAGTGATTTAATCAGTGCTCAGTTATTTTAGAAGTGAGACCAGTTAACCTCTGGCTTCAGTCTCTGCTCCTCCCTCCCTCCCTGTCCCAGACTTTTCCATGAGCCAGAAGCATAATGAAAAGAGCCACTCATGTCCCATTCAACCCTGGGCAAATTCTGGGTCCTGCCATCGCTAAGCCTCAGAAGGGCTCTTAAGGAGCCAGAGTGAAGTCCATGACAATGTGACAGAGATGTATTCATGCCAGGATAATAATTGCATTAATGATATTCACAAAGATCTCTATTAAATATGAATGTGGATGAAGCCTGGAATGTCAAGGGGGTCTTCTGGAATTAAGCCATCTCATAACGTGCCTAGAGGCATGACAGGTGGAAAGAGGTCCTAGAATACAATAATAGCTTCAAAGGGCCAGGAGGGCTTGGCCAGCTCTGGTCTGCCTGATGTCAGTCTGTTTCTCATTCAGTTAGTTAATTACAAGTATCGTCATCGTTCTGGACCTGTCCAGGGTGCTAGTTAGAAATACCCCCAAAAGAGCAAAGATTTCTGCCTTGTAGGAAATTAGAGCCACATTTTACACACAATGGAGTTGTTGTTTTTAAGTCTTTTTTTTATTTGTGTCCTACTCTTTATGACCCCACTTGGGGCTTTCTTGGCAAAGATATTGGAGTGGTTTGCCATTTCCATCTATAGCCCACTTTACAGATGAGGAAACTGAGGGAGGCAAACAGGATGTAGTGACTTGTCACACAGACAATAAGTGTCTGAGTCCACATTTGAACTCAGGTCTTCCTGATTCCAGACCCAGCACTCTATCCACTGAGCCATCTAGCTGCCTCTACTACACACAATAGGTGTCCAACAAATAGTGAATGAATGAATTAGTAGATGACAGTCCTGTGATTCCATAGCATTTCTATAACTGCAACACCCTGGAATCCACTTTGTGTTTACTTTGTATATGCTGAGGAAGCTAGGTGATACAGTGGGTAAAATGCTGTACTTGAAGTCAGGAAAATGTGAGTTCAATTTTTACCATAGATACTTACTAGCATTGTGAACTTGAACAACCTATATAATCTCTCTCAGTCTCAGTGTACTCACATGTTAAATGAGGTATCAGTAACACCTATTTTACAAGACTATGATGAGAATTAAAACCAAATGTGATGATATATGTACTACTCTTTGCAAACCTCACAGAACTAAAGAAATGATAAATTTCATTATATTTGCTTTTCTGTGTCTTAAACCAGACCACTAGTACCACCCCAATGGAATGTAAGCTCCTTGATCCCCTTCACTCCTCTTCTCCTCCTGCTTTGGAAATTATAGACATAGTCCAAAAAACCCCAATAATAGCAAATCTATAAGAGACATTCTTGAAAAGAAGCTAGAAGTAGATCGACAAGCAATCCCTATCCTAGACCTAGGAGGCCCCCCACTGCCTATAGCCAGTACAGAGGAGAGCAGCCCATCTGAAAGATGTAATTTTACCTGATGTAAGGGAAAGAGGAAAGTGAATTCCCCAAATCAAGACTGTTCAGCTAAACAGGAAGGAACAAAAGGGCAGCCATTAGAATTTTGAGTCTGAATCTTGCCTCAGATAAATGCCAGCTGTATGACCCAAGTCACTTAAGCTCTCTCAGCCTCCAGTTACTCTCCTGTAAAATGAGGATAATAATAAAATCTGCCTCACAGGATTGGCGTGAAGAACACATGAGCCAATATCTCTCAAGTGCTTTTACAAAATTGAAAGTGCTATGCAAATGTTAGCTGGTGAAAGAGAGGGAAGAATGGGGAAGAACCTCTTATTCTCTTGTCCGCCAAGAAAAAGGGAGTAAAGAAGAGCAGAAGGAAAAAGAAAAGCTTCTGAGTCTTGTCCAATTGGAAAGAAATTGTATAAGGTCAAGGGGAAGAAAGGCTAGGAGACATGACTTTTCTTCTTTTTTTACATGTGAAATCATACAAGATATATTACCATGTTAGTCATATTTAAAAAATACAAAAAGTAAAAAAAGTGAGAAAATTATATTTCCATTTGTACTTAGAGTTCTTCATTTTCTTTCTTTGGAGGTAGATAGCATTTTTTCATCATGAGTAGTAGCCAAATCTTTCACAGTTGATCACCATTACAGCATTGCTTTTACTGTGCACAGTGATCTCCTGGTTCTTCTACCTTCACTTTGCATCAGTTTGTATAGGTCTTCCATTTTTTTTCAGAAAATATTTTTTGAAGCCTTTATATCAAGCCAAGTGACTCCCTAGCTCCCAGATATGCTCTTTAGCTCTTTCTCTGAGGATTTCAGGAAATATAGTTATGAATTTAGAACTAGAAGAGACATTTGAAAACATATAGCCAAATCCTTATTTTATAGGTGATAAAATGAAGACCAAGGGAAGTTCTAACTTGCTCAAGGTCACACATATAGTAATTGATAGTTAGGATTGGAACCCAAGATTTCTGACCTCAAATCCAGCTTTCCTTGCACTGAATCATGATGCCATAGCTGAAGTTGAGTGAAAGTGTTATTTCCCTAACTTTTCCAAGTATAGATTAAGTTTTGAATCAAGGCAAGGGTTGGTGGGGGAGCTAGGGGGGGGCTTGGTCCTATTAGAAATAGAAAGTCACCTACTCAACTCAATCAAGATAACTAATTGGACTTCCATTCTGAACTGGAAGGGTGAAGCATTATACTGAGTCCCTCTCATTTAACCCAAATAGCTAGAATTTTGTCAGTTGCTAAATAAGATATTGTCAAAAATGACCAAGTGGGCAAGCTCTTAACTGATTCGGACTGTTTTGCTTCTAAAATTGATTCCAGCTTTGGTATTTTAAGTTTCTATGATTTTTATATAATTGAGCTTCTTAAAATGGGGTATACCTGAATAGTACATGACTGCTATTGATCTCATAGAATGGAAAGGGAGTGTACCTATTTTAGGGGGCTTCCAGAGAAAGACCTTACCTTGGAAAAACTGTAACAAGAAAATATATTATTCATTTGGCTTTTCTTTCTAAGTTTTGTCTGTCCCCTCAGGGTGAAATATATGGTATTCTGACTGCTTGAAGTTGGAAGGAGGTGATTTACTGATCTTTAAACCTGATTTCTTCTTGTCACTCAAGCTACTAAAAAGAGGCCATCAATGGTTCCCTGGTGGGTAATGAGTGCCCTTTATTAACCTACCTATAGTGGCAAAGAATATGTCAAAGAGGAGACTTGAATCCATATCTTCTTGATTCCAAGTCCAACTCTCTACTTCATTGTCTCTCACACACACACACACACACACACAAGCTGCTGCAAAAACTCCATTTGTTCTACCTTCTCTGCCTACAACAATCTATGTATGATCTCTTGATCCTCTAACTTTGCCCCCTATTATCTTGGGAAAGAGCAAATGTGAAAATTGGTTTCGAATCCTAAACTTTTAATCCCCAAGCTCTTCTCAGACTCCCAACTTGGACTTCCCCATTTAAATGGAGGAGCAGAAACTAGTGCTTTCTCAAAGTCACTGTTTTATGGGTAGTTGGAATGGAAACCACTTACTCTAGAGGCAAGTGTTATGGAGTCCTACCCCTACTTACTCTATTGTAGAAGCCGGTGGCAGACCTCTTCAGCATTTCTGCAGGCCACCCCTACTAGTGATGCCATGGAGATGTCTACTTCTAGTCACAATTCAAGTCAATACAAGCTCCCTCATGGCAACCTGCAGGCAGCAGTTAACTAGTCAATGAGCTTTCCTGCTCAACACAACATCCTTCAGTGTAACCTGCAGGCAGTAGCTGAATAGCCAGTTAAGTTAGCCCAATACAGTCAATTCGATTCCACCCACCATCCTCCCCATTATGGGTCTAACAGCATGACTAAAGCTAATCATCTTCTATCTAAGTCTGCCAGATGGAAATGATTTCTCAGGCTGGCTGCTGCTGAATTCCACAGGCATTTCTAATTTTCTTTTATTACCTACTTCTATTTTTTTTCCTTTTGTACCTTTTTATCCCTTACTCTTCCTGGAAAGAAACAAGAGGTTTTATCCATTCAACAGTTGAATTCAACAAACATGTATGAAGTGCCTACTGTAGGAGGGAGGATGTTATAGTGGAAATAGCTCTGAATCAGGAGTGAAAGGCCCCAGGTTCAGGTCCTGCCTTAGACACTTGGGAGAAGCACTTTACCTCCCTAGGCCTCAGTTCCCTCTTCTGTGAAATGAGATTCTGAATAAATGAAAACACCCTCATTAAAAACTTACTATATGTTAAGCACCGGGGATACAAATACAAGAACTGAGGAAAGCCTTTGTCTTCCATAAACTTAAATTCTCATCAGGGGTGATCACACATAGAGGGGAATGGTAACTAGCCAGGGATTGTTTTGATTTGGAGGGTTACCAAGGTGATGAATAGATCCATACCAAAGTAAGAAAACCTTCTCTTTCTAGGAACAATCAGAGTTAATCTAATTAAGTTAATTATGGCCTCAGAATTGGAAAGTGGAAGAGAATAGAAGTTGTATGGCTAAAGAAGGAGGTGTCTAGAGCTAGACCTAGATGTAGGGGGTGACTGAAACATCCACCAATCAGGGTGTCAGGGCCTCAGGGCAATAGCTTCCAAGTATGAAAGGGATTAGTTAGTGCTTGGTTTCTGTTTGGAGTGGCTTATTGGTTTTGGAAGGCTAAGGAGAGTCTGAGGTCCCTTCATGTTCTAGATCAATGACTACTATGGTAGGCACTGGGGAGATAAAAAAAAATCCAGATGGTAAACAATTCCTGCCCTCCTGGCTCACCTTTCCTAGAAGTTTTGGGATCCAGAGGAAGTGGGCTACCCACGTGCTGAAATATGGGATGATATTTAATCATAGATCTTTTCTACCTCAAGAGGTGGTGTTTTCTTCTCCTTGCAGGTCTTAAGGCAAAGGTTGTATGACTTTAATTCTTTGTCTTTGGTTGGTTTTCGCTATTAATTGGTATATATTTTACATTTACTTATGATATGACTTATCTATTCAGTCATGGCTGACTCTTCATGACCCCATTTGTTATTTCCTTGGCAAAGATATTGGAATAGTTTGCCATTTTCTTTTCCAGCTCATGTTTATAAATGAGGAAGCAGGCAAACAGTGTTAAGTAACTTGCCCAGGGTTACACAGCCAGTTTCTAAGGCCATATGTGAACTGATGAAAATGAGTCTTCCTGACTCCAGGCTCAGTACTTTATCCACTGTGCAACCTATGGCTGTATGGAGTATTCAAGGAGGCTGAGAACCTCTGGTATGAGGGCTTGCTGAGCTGTTTTCAGGGTTATTCATCCACCTTTCCTGTTTACCTTCACCCAGCTCTCACCTGGGACTCTAAGAAGCTGTAGCAGTAAAAGCAGCTCAGCAGACGGTCTAAACCAACAGGCCTCAAACCCATTGATGAGCTGAAGGGATGTCTACCCCAAGCATGCAAATACTGATCCTAGTGGAATGGATAGATGAGAAAAATGTGTTCAAACAGCCATGAAGCTGGCTGAAGCAGATGCTGTGGAACACTTAGAGCTCGGTCCAAAAGAGTCATCTACTGCATCTTGGGCCATTGCTGATTGTTCTGACTTTTGTCCTGCCACTAGACTTTGATGACCCTGGAAGAGAGAGGCTGACAACTTCGTGCAACTTTGTCTCACTTAAATTCAATTCATGCATGAGTCAAGACATCACCCTGTGATGCCATTGGTCCTTTTTAAAAATGAAAGATGAATGCCACCACTTCATGTGTGTGTGTGTATGGGTGTGGATACACACCCATACACACACACACACACACACAGTATCCTCCCAACCCCAGGAGAATCTACGTACCTTGAAAAATGAAGACCATTTTTTGGTCTTTGTATCATGACTTGACCATTATTCATAACATTTTAGCCTTAAGTTTCTCGGTGGATCAGCCTTCTTTCTCCCTATATGTCTCCAGCCTCCCCAGTCTTCTCCATCTAGCCTGCTAATTATATATAGAATAATAGAATCTTAGAAATGAAAGGAACCTTAGCGATTAAGAGAGTAAAATAAATGGCCCTAGATCTGGAGTTAGACCTATGTATTAGGTAGCTGTGTGACCCTGGCCTCAGTTTCCTCATATGTACCCTCATCCAATTTAACAGGAGAGTCAAAGTGTGCTTATGAAGTGCCAATTACATGCAAAGTATTTTGCTAGATTCTGGGGATTAAAAAAGGCAAAAAAAAAATGATTCCTGCCTTTGGGATTATATTCTATCTAGGAGAGGAGAAGCACATTTAAAGTGGTTGGAGGAGGGATTGGGCACTAACAAATAGAATCAGGAGAACCTTTCTCTCTTCCAGGGGATCTTAACCTTGTTTGTGACATGTACCCCTGTGACAACCTGTGGAAGAGATTATTATCTGCTCATTAGACTGTGAGCTTCTTGAGAACAGGGTTTATCTTTCATATTTCTTCATATCTCTAGAACTTAGCACAGTGCCTAGAACATTGTTGTTATTCAGTTGTTCGACTGCTCACTTATGTCCAACTCCTCATGACCTTATGGACCAAATCATATCAACATTGCCCATGAAGTTTTCTTGACAAAGATACTGGAATGGTTTGCTATTTCCTTTTCCAGATTACGGTAAACAGAGGTTAAATGACTTGACCATGGTCACACAGCTGGCAAGTGTCTAAGGCTGAATTTTAACTCAGGTCTTCCTTACTCCAGGCTCAGTGCTTTACTCACTGAACCACATAGCTGCCTCCTAGAACACAGTAGGCACTTAAAAGAAGGCACTATGTTGAACATTGAGTATGGAAACTTTCCAAGAATAATGGTTTTAAGTTCATAAGACAAAGAGGATTTCAAAGGAGAACAATTATATTGAAATAAAATAGTCTGAAAATTAAACAAGTTCACAGATCCTCAGTTCTCAGAGCCCTTTCTCTAGGATGTGCATGTAATCTGAAAATAAGGAGGTAGAATGGAACCAATTATATCTAGGGGACTGTTGAGTTTTTTTATGGGAGTCCATGAGGCCAGGACTTGGGAGAAGTCCAAAAGAAGAACATTCAACAAAGAGAGAGGAAAAAGGACATGAAGAAAGATGAAAACTGATGAAACTGGAGAACCTCAAGCTAAAAACAAACAAAAACCTTGTCTAGCGTCTTTCAGGACTTACTATAGAGCTACCGAGAGTAGATATGCCATACCTTTCTCAGGGCAAGGCAGGTCATCAGAAATGGCGGGAGAGGGAGTTGAGGGTGGGAAAGTGCCCTTTCTCGTGACTTTCAGTACTTTCTCCTGGTAGAATGTGAGCCTGTCTAGGACATAGATTTTTTTTAAATTTTGGCTTTTTATCCTTAGTGCCCTGTTCCTTGCATGTATAAACCTTTAGTTGCATGTAGAACTCAATTCCATGATGGAAAGATTGCCAGATTTGGAGTCTGGGTATCTGGATTGAAATTCTGGTTCCTCTACTTCCTTCTGATGTAACCTTTGACAAGTCACTTCAGTTGTATGGGAGACCAATCACTCTGCTACAAAAATATCCAAAATCCTTTCCTTTTAGAAATGACTATGAACTGAATGGAGATGGGAGCTTGTTTCATAAAAGTCATAGCAACTCAAAATAACTTTCAACAAATTGGGGCCATATAAATTTCTGACCATACCAAGAGCATTCCCCTTAGTAGGAATCCTTTGTCCTTAACATTTTTGAGTTTCTGTCTTGCTACAAACCCACCACAGAGAACATATATAGATTCTTTTTCATAGTTGTTTAATATTCCGTGGGTATCAGCTCAATGCCCAGGCTGCCCATCTGTTGCTATACCTCAATTCATTGCACAACCAGCCCATCTTCTTTTCTCTTCCTCCATCCCCCTGATGATATCCCTTAAGCCACTTGTTATGTATGAATTATTCCTGGCAATACTCAGCAACTGACCTAGGCCCTCTGTGCATTCTTCTACTGACCTTTCAGTCACTTACAATTTCAGTTCTTCACAAATCATGGCACTCACTGTAAGACATTAGTGTTACTTAAAAAAATTTTTTTTCTTCTGTATATGAGGGAACAGCTTGGGATCATTTAAAACCCTTTTTTAATTTCCTAAATTCAATCCAGCCCACTCACTTCCTCATGTTCAAATGTGGGCCCCATTCATTGTCCTTTTGCAGAGTCTATCCCAGAACTCATTCAATAGGCTGCCCACCCAATTGCACATCAGGGTCAATAACTATTTTTTGTCCATTTCCTTTTTCCTGGATGGGTTATTAGGCCAATATCTCTCTTTTCTTTAACACATAATCGGTGAGGGACACAGAATTGGAAGGGACTTCAGAGCCATCTAGTCTGAAAAGCATCGCTGCTATAATACATCAGACAAATGGTCTTTGAAGGTCTACACAGATGGGAAAAACCAATACAATATCTTTTCTTGATGTCTTTTGTTTTTACATAGCAATCATTTTGAGGAGGAATATTTATTTCCTTCAGATTAATTCTTCCTCCATCTATTTTGCCACAAATAAAAACAGTTATGCAAAAACATCCAATGAAATGACTACATTAAACACACACACACAATGTTTATATCATTTTGTCTCAGTAGTTCTTCGTCTCTCTACTATGATAAGGTCATAAGGGTACACACTTAGACCTGAAAGACACTGTAGAAATTACTAAGCTTAATGCCACTTTATAAATGAGGAAGCTGAGTTCCAGAGAAATTAAATGGCTTTCTCAGGATCACACAGCTAGGAAGTATCCAAGGCATGTTTTCCTGCCTCCATGTCCAGCACTCTAGCTACTACCCCATGCTGCATTGTAACATTATCTCTGGACAGCTTCCTTTTAGTGAACTTTTTATTGATATTGTTGGAGTTACTGTATATAGTCTTTTCATTCTGCATCTGGTCATACAAAAATCCCATATTTCTCTGAAGTTTTCATATTTTTCACTTCTAATTGTATGATATTCAATTATATTCATAGATTTCCATTTTTTAGTGGATCTAATCAAGATAGTTTCATTTAAAAACAGGAGCATTTATACCATCTGTTGGCAATCCTTTTTCCTCTTTTGGACTCTGAACATTTGTACTTACTACTGTACACTGAGCCCATAGTATGAACTCAATAAATATTCATAAAATCATAAGACTTAGAATTAAAATAATTTTAGCTATCCCCCTCCCTCCAAGTGCTTTGACTCCTTTTAATGGTATATAATTGTTTCATAATCCATCTAGGACTTTAAACCCTTCTTTGAGATATATTTACTATATTAATTCTGGCATTTTATTGTAACCCAAGCCTCACTGAAGCTCCAGGCTGGGCTAGCCAGAATAGCACTTTATTACTGAATGCCTGAAGGCTTCACTGAGACCACCAGAGGGCAGCAGTAACCAGGTTGGATATTGCTTAAGCTCATTGCTAATGGCTGTTGGTGGGGAGTAGGAAATGTCCAATTCACAGCTCTAAGCCATGCAATAGGTAGTGTAGACAAAAATGGAGAGCAAAGGGGAAAAGAACCTAACTAGCAAAATAAAGGGGGCAGTGTAGATAGGGCCTATGCCTGCAGCTGACTGAAAGTGTAAACTTTACCCTGGAGTAGACCCGGCTCCAGGATAGACAAGACTAGTCTCCAGGAAGCATCTGGGGAGGAGAATCATACACAGGCAGGCCTCTGAAGGAGGCTGCCTGATCTTGGCCAATTCCTCTGGGCCTCAGGTTTTAACACGTAAAATATGAAGGTTAAACTAGACAGTCTCTTTCATTCCTTCCCTTTCTGAATCTGATCTTTGATCAAAGAAGGGTAGCTTGGTGGCCATTTTTGGATCACAGGATCCAAAATCTCAGGCAGAAAGGACCTCAGAGGCCATTCGATCCAAGCCATACCTGAATAGCAATGAAAACCTTGAGAAGAGGCCTCTCCCCCTCTTCCTGAACTCCTCTAGTGAGGGGCAGAGGAGTGAGCGTCTCAAGATGCAGAAGAGGACACTCATTTTGGTGCATGGCCAATATTCTTTTCTATGGGGTGGGAGGGGTGGAGAGGAAAAGAGTGCTTAAGAATTGAAAGGAAAATAATTTAAAAAAACTCTAGTGGAGCTGAGCACACCAGCTCCTGAGGAGGACCATTTCATTATCAGATGACTAACCAGTCATCACTGATGGCGCAGTGAATAGAGCTCTAGGCTTGGAGTCAAGACAAATTGAGTTCAAATCCCACCTCAGACACTTACTATGTGACCCTGGGCAAGTCACTTCACCCTGTTTGCCTCTGTTTCCTCAACTATCAAATGAGCAGGAGAAGGAAATGTCAAACTGCTCCAGTATTTTTGCCAAGAAAACCCCAGACGGGGTCATGAAGAGTCAGACATGATCAAACTACTGAACAAGAAGCTATCAGAGAATTTCTGTAAATATCAAGCCTAAATCTGACTTGCAACTCCGTACTCTTCCTAGTTCTGCCCTCAAAGGCCAACAAGAGCGACTCTAATCCCCCGTGACCTTGAGAATCCTTCTGATGTTTGCAGGTCACTCTCAGGTCCCATATTAGTTGCTTCTATTCTGATTCCTACTACTGCTTCCTATCTGGCACCATGGCCCATCCTCTCACCATAGTGGTCAGTATCCTCTGGGCATATCCCCGGTTGTCAGTGTTCTTTCTGACAAGGTTAGTGCCCATTGCACCAGGGTCTTGACATTCCTTTCAAGTACAGCTCTATCATTTTACTTCCTAGCAGCAAGAATGGCAAGGAAAGACAGTGGAGTCCTAGGGTATATTTGAGAACAGACCAAAGAAGGAAGGAAATGAGACTACATGCCTACTATGTAAGAGGCATAGTGCTCAGAATTTTACAAATATCTCATCTGGTTCTTATAACAACCTGGGGAGGTGGGTGCTGCTATTATCCCTATTTTACTGTTGAGGAAACTGAGATAGGCAGGGGTCAAGTGACTTGTCCAGGGTCACAATGTATGTCTGAGATCACATTTGAACTCAGCTTGTCCTGACTCCAAACCAAGCATTCTGCCAGCTGCCTCTAAGGAAAAATTCCTTTCTAATACTCATTATGTAACCATGAAGAAGTCTGCTAACCCCTCCAAGACTCAGTATCCTAATCTGTAAAGGGATAAGAAAAAAGACCTGTGGTGAATAGGTACCTCCCAGGCTTGTTGTAATGACCAAATGGGATGCCGAATGTAAAGAATTTAGCAAACTTTAAAGCAATATAGCTATATCAGGTCTTAACTACTGAGTAAAGTTACTTATCCTAAATTTAGCTCTTTTCAGCTTGGGGAATGGGGAGAGGGGCAGACTTTGGAAGCCTGGGAGGGGGAAGAAGAATGGCTTCCAGTCCTAGACTTAGAGAATTTGTTGCTAAAGATCAGGGTTTTATAAGACTCCAATCAGTCCTGCTCTCAGCCTTCAGCCTTCATCCTCCTAGACTGACAGCCCTCCTAGGCCTCACTCAGGGCATGGAACACTGCTCCCCTCTATAGATGCCTGCCAAGTGAATTAGAAGGAAAGGCAGCATGTGTCAGAGAAATTCAAACAAAACAGAGATTAGGCAGTTTCCTTCCCCAAATCTGATTTGCATAAGTCTTTGTAATATTTAACCAAACATGAAAAAGGATTAGTATTTTCCCAGTTTAGCACTTTCTTTTCCCCCAAATCAGGTCTGAAATTTATCCATCAGGAAGCTTATTTCCTACTTACATTTATTATTATTATTATTTTAAAAAACCAATTTTTCTTTGCTTATTTCATGGGCAGCTGGAGTTTAGCTTGTTAAATTTCCTTGTCTGTAAAATGAGGGGGCTGGGTTTTTGACGATACTACTGTCCAACTCCAGGATTTTATGGTTCTATGATCCTATATCTTGGATTTTTCTTTTCTTTTCTTTTCTTTTCTTTTCTTTTCTTTTCTTTTCCTTTCTTTTCTTTTCTTTTCTTTTCTTTTCTTTTCTTTTCTTTTCTTTTCTTTTCTTTTCTTTTCTTTTCTTTTCTTTTCTTTTCTTTTCTTTTCGT
>NW_027185798.1:26810704-26822239 GCF_028583685.1 Petaurus breviceps papuanus
TCTTTTCTTTTCTTTTCTTTTCTTTTCTTTTCTTTTCTTTACTTTTCGTAAGGCAGGGGAGCCAGTGCTGTCTAGCCATTAGTAAGCATAATGTGATGAAATGCACCCTGAACTTGGAGTTATGAGACCTGAATGAATCCAATCTTGGTCATTTACTTGGTCATTACTCATCTGTTTTAAGATGAAGGATTTGGATTAGCTAATCTCTAAGGTCCTCTCCAGCTCTAAATTTCTGGTTCTTTAGGCTAGGGATATGGAGCCAGGAAGATCTTGGAATCAGTTCTCACCTCTGACACTTACTACTTTTGTGATCTCTGCAACACTCTATACTTTCTAAGATTATAAATTATAAGTGGGTCACAATCTGTATAGATGAAGAGATTTTTCCATGGTAACAAAATTGTAGCTCCTTTTTGTGTTGAGTTAGTTGAAAAGGGTGTGGACCAGAGCAAGTCTTGTGCATCTGTTCTCTGAGGCCAGCCCAACTCAATAGATTCATTACCCTTTGTTTGTTTGGGTGGGAGCTAATCATGAAGATGATCTATTAGAAATTTGAGAAGGAGGGGGAGCAGTGTTCCCATCTGATCAATGGAGAAAGGATTCCCGTAGACCAAATTATATGGCAGTTAGACTGGCTGACTTATAGTCAGGAAGACCTGAGTTCAAATCCAACCTGAGATACTAACTAGCTGTGTGACTGTGGGCAAGCCACTTAACTAACTAATCTCAGTTTCTTCATCTATAAACGTGGTGGTAATAATAGCACCTACCTCCTAGGGCTGTGGTAATGAGCAAATGGGGTAACACATATAAAGCATTTCAAAACCCTAAGGTTGTATGTGGGTGTATAGCTTAGATACAGTTTATATTTATATCTAGAGATACATATTTTCAGTAGTTTTTCAGTTGTGTACAGCTCTTCATGGGAGCTTTTCTTGGAAAATACACTAGAGTGGTTTACTATTTCCTTCTCTAACTCATTTAGAGATGAGGAAACAGACAGAATTAGGTGACTTGCCCAGGGTCTTATAGCTAGGAAGTGTCTGAGGCCAGATTTTAATTCAGGAAGATGAATTTTCCTAATTCCAGGCCCAGCTCTCTATCCTCTATACTACCTCGCCACCTGGGATAGTTATAGACATCTATATATCTACATCTATACAGTTATAAATGTGGGCTATTATTAGAAATCCTTGAAGTATATGAAAGGAAGCAGTGTTCCCTAGGATAGTGTAGGTATTCCCATGCTAGAATAGAATACTATCAGTCTTTTTTTTTCTCAACTGAATTCTAGCATTTCCAGTGACTTGTAATAATAGTAACTCATATGTTTTATATCACTTCAAGATTTACAAAGCATTTCCCTAACCATGAGCCTGTGAGATGGGCAGTACAGTGACCATTATACCCATTTGACAGAAAATGACAATGAGACCCATGGTAAAGTGCATTGCCCAGGGTCACACAGCCAATTAAGGGCAAGAGTTGGAGGTCATACCAAGGTCTTCTGGATCTAAGACCTGTCCTTTCCCTAGACTACATCATCTCTCTTGTGGCCAGTGGAGAGTTCAAAGATTTCACCTTCTAAACATCTTTTTTTGGGGGTGCTTTAATAGGTAGTTCTCACCTATTGATTAGGCCTAATTTAAAAACTACAAAAATGCCAGAAATTGCCTCTTGCTACTTCAGCCAAATTTCTCTTGGTTTTCAAGATTTTAGCAAGGAAAATTACTAGGAAGAATCATAACTAAGAATTCTAGCCCTTGGGATAAACACAGTAACATATGCTTGGGGAAGATAGTTTTAATTTTAAAACACAAACTTTTTAAAACGAATTCATTTAGAAGAGGGGTAAGGGATAGATCTTGGGAAGATCTTCCTGACCCCAAGTCTAACTCTCTGCCCACTATGCCAGCCACGTATAGGAAGCCTTTTACTGATCTGCCCTTGTCCAAAAATGTTACCTTCATTCTGTATAGATTTTTGTATGTACCTGTTATCTCCACAGTAGAATGTAAGCTCCCTGAGAGTGGGGATGGTTTCATTTTTGCCTTTCTCTTCCATTTGTCTTTACAGGAAGCTAGGCATCACAGCACGCAGAGTGTTGAACTTGGATCTGGAAGACCTCAGTTCAGATCCTGCCTCAGACACTGATCAGTTTGGTGACCCCAGGTAATTCACGTTATCTTTCTCAGTCTCCGTTTTGCTCTTATGTGTAAATGGGATAATAATCTGCCTCTGAGTGTATTGTGAGGCACCACTGAGATAATATATGGAAAGCACTTTGCACACCTTAGAGTGCAGCGCCAATGCCAGCCATCATAATTATCTCAAGAGGCTAGCTCTGTGCCTGGCACCTAAACAGACTACCTTACTAATGTGTTTATTAATTGAATGATAATTGACAAGTCATTTTTAACATTTTATTTTGCACTTCAAAATGCAAGCTGTCAGAAGCCTCTCTAACCTAACCCAGTCAAGTCCAATGAGCAATTCTTAAGTGCCTGTGTTGTACGACGTACCAAGGTAGGCAGTCAGTATACAAAGACAAGATTTGTTTTTAAATCTTGATTCTAGGAGTTTATATTCTAGTGGAACAAACTCACTTGAATTAAGGAAATCGGAGAATGATGTTTGAACTTTCTTACCATTTTCCTTCTAGTCCTGACTCTTCTGAATGTTAGGAAGGGTACCTGTTTTTCTCTTAACCTGGCCTGGAAGTCCCTCTCTCTCTGACTTCTGACTGAGTGCTTTGGGCTCTCATTTCAGGCTGGAGGAAGGTGTCCTGCTCCTCAGACTCCTGTCCTGGGAGCTCCCAAGCTATAAAAAAGAATAAATGGCTAGGCAAGGAGGGGACAAAAGCAGCCTCTAACTGACTTCCAGTAAGTGCCAGGTGCTTCCTGGAACATTCACAGCTTGCCTACTGTGTGATACAGCAATAAGGCCAGGTATGAGGAAGAAGAGCAGGCCCAGAAGTGGGAGGCTGGGAGAGGGCTGGGGACTGACACCAGAGGAGCCCTTTGGAGCTGGGATTCTCATCAGTGCCTTAGATCAGAGCGAGGGAATTCTCAGGGAAAAGTCTCTACTAGAAAATGAACTCTTCCTTATCCCTTGAATCT
The DNA here is from genome assembly GCF_028583685.1 of Petaurus breviceps papuanus. NCBI lineage: Eukaryota > Metazoa > Chordata > Mammalia > Diprotodontia > Petauridae > Petaurus > Petaurus breviceps. The sequence continues at coordinate 26,813,824 of NW_027185798.1, forward strand.
CGGCCAGTTTCCCCCTTTGGTTCAATACCTCCAGATCTCCAGGCCAGGGTGCCTAAGGATTGGTCCTTTGCAGGGCGCAAAAGGAATAAAGGCAGCAAAGGATGGTCTATGCAACCGCTTCAGTATCCAGGGCATGACTCTGACATACTGTCCTTTAGACCTTGGAACTTTACTCTGACCTTGGACCCCTTTCTGATCCCAGCTGTATCTTGGAATTCTGGGCTGCCTCTTGCTAACTTTATCTGCTTCCTCTTTATCTACCACGAACCTCCAAATGCTTCACTATGTAGTGGTTCAGGACTAGGGTTCCAGCATTGTGCTGTCACGAACGGTTCCTTCTGGATCCTGTCCCCTCTGATGTCCCTTGGCTTAGATGAACTACAACGATCACTCAGACCTCTTCCAGGAGCATCCTGTGCTCTGATATCTACACCACATATATCATTCCTGTTGTTTTTTTTTTTTCCCTTACCCGGGATCCCAGATATCCTTGAGTAGCTGCCTGTAGAACTATTCCAATTGTTCTTATATGCTACTCCTTGGTGTATTGGTAGCAATTATTGTAGGTAATCATCAAAAGGATGGAAAAATTTGCAAGAACAAAAAAGAATGGACAAGTCTTATCAAAGAGAGTGATATTGAGGCAACTTCTTGAAGCCAGAAGAGTTTGTATGGCTTCTGATGAGGGTGGTTGCATGCCAAAAATCACCCAACAATCATGTATCAAACATTTACTATGCACCAGAAACCATGATAGATGCTGGAGATACAAAGGCAAAAATGAAACAGTAACACCCCCCCTTTTTTTTTTCCTTTAGGAAGCCCCTGGAGAGAGACAGCATGGAGCGGATGAGGGATAGAGGATTTATCCTGCATTCAGAAATACCCAGGTTCAAGTCATCACTCTGGCAAAGAGAACTAGCTGTATGACCAAAGGCAAGTCACAATTTCCCAGAGGCCCCAGACAACCTTCTAAGACCACAAGTTATAGATAAGTTGCGAAATCTTACCCAGATATAATAGCATCTTCTTTGGTCTTCCTATCTCAAGCTTCTCTCTACTCTCATCCATCTTTTGCAAAATCAACAAAGGGATTTTTCTAAAGTGTGAGTTCACACATGTCATGCCCCCTCTGAAAAATCTCTCTACTGGCTCCCCATTACTTCTGGGGTCAAAACAGATATACCTCTGTTTGGGACTGAAAGTTCTTCACAACCTGATCCTTGCCTACTTTTCTTTTTTTTTCTTTCTTTCTTTTTTTTTTTATTGAGCAATCAGGGTTAAGTAACTTGCTCAAGGTTACACGGCCAGTTATTTCTGGGTGTGGTGCTGAGTATCTGAGCCCGGGATTCGATCTCCAGGTCTTCTCAACACTGGAGCCAGTGCTCTTACTCACTGTGCTACCTGGCCGCCCCCTCCCTTGCCTCCTTTTCTAGGCTTCTTACACCATTCCAGTTCAATCCCCCTTTATGAAATAGGCGTATTTGTCTACTTTCTATCTCTCATGCATGATACTCTATTTCTCAAATTATCTTCACCATGACTGTCTCCCATGACCAAGTAAACGCCCTGCCTTGGTTCCTGCTTCTGGAGATCTCTGTTTTTCCTTCATTTCAAGAGCTACCTTCTACATATAGATTCTCTGGATCTTCTCAGCTGCTAGCTCCCTTTCTCCTTAAACTACACTGTATTCAGTTAGTATATATTTCTATATGCCTATGTTGTCTGTGATATTAAAATTTTAGCTCCTTGAGAGCAGGGATTGTTCACTTTTGTCTTTGGACCCCCAGCTTAGCATAGTATCTTGAACATAGTAGATACTTAATACATTCATGGGCAGCTAGGTGACACAGGAGATAGAGTGCTGGGCCTGGAATCAAGAAGATCTGATTTCAAATTCAGGCTCAGACACTTGCCAGCTGTGTAACTGAACCCTGTTTGCCTCAATTTCTTCATCTAGAAAGTAAGTTAGAGGGAAAAAAATGGCAAATCATGCTGGTATTGTTTTTAAGCAATTGGGGTTAAGTAACTTGCTCAAGGTTACATGGCCAGTTATTTCTGGGTTTGGTGCTAAGTATTAGAGCCTGGATTTGATCCCCAGGTCATCCTGATTCTTGGGCCGGTGCTCTTACTCACTGCGCCACCTGGCTGCCCCTAAGCAATTGGGGTTAAGTAACTTGCTGAAGGTTACACAGCCAGGTGTTTCTGGGTGGGTGCTAAGTGTCTGAGCCGGATTCGATCCCAGGTCATCCCAATTCTGGGGCTGGTGCTCTTACTCACTGTGCTACCTGGCTGCCCCTCATGCTGATATTTTTGCCAAGAACAACCCAAATGGGTTCTTGAAGGGTCAGACCCAGCTGAAAATAACTCAAAAACAACAACAATAGATTCATATTGACTTATTGGCTAATGGACAGTGCCAAAGGCAAAAAATCCCAGTACTTGTCTCACTGGTGGCCCACTCAGGTTACTTGTCCCTAGTACCTCGATATACCACAGTTACCTGCAGAAGACCACAGATATTTTTCCTTCTCTCTTGATCTGTTTCCTGAGTATAGCACATAGCCCTTAGGATATTGTCATTGTTTTAAGGGTTTACTGCTTTCTACAAGGAATAAGTACATGAGAAGTTCAAAGTTTCATTGTTGTTTATTATGATCTGATGTGCAAATGTGCATTGTTGTAAGGCTTCCATGTTTTAAACTTGCCCTGTCAGTACAATCTGTTAGGTCTGAATTCAGCCCTGTTCATTGCTTGTAATTCCCATGTATTTATTGGCTTGGGTTTTTCTGTAATTCTTATGGCCATCTCCACCCTCCCAGTTCCCTTTTTCCTGCACTTCATATCCACAGACATGGGTACCTTCCCCAAAGTGGGACAATAGGCGTAAAGTATAGTCATGCAGGTACCAGCAAAAATTAATTTCCATCTTTGAGGGCACTGGTTTGAAAACTCCATATTAGGTATCTCCTTGGTCCCAGGTGGGAGAAGGTCATCTCAGGCCCTTTCTGCCCATTGGGCATGTACCAATCACAGAGCATAGCCAGACTGCACTGTAGCATATCCCTTGTGCTAGGGATGATCATAGCTAAAATTTCCATAAGAACTTCAATTTTCTGTTCCTGACAAATTCTGGTTCTGAGAACAAACCAAGTTAACCCCTTGGTACTCTAGTCTGTGAAACAGAGATAAGAGTATATGCTCTACTTTCTTCTCTTAAGCTTATTGTAAGGAATAGAATATTTTTTTAAAAGACAGTGCTGTGAGTTAGATGAATCTTTGTTTAACCTTTTCCTCAGAACTAAAGTTCTAGCATCACATAGACTGGGTTCACTGTGCTGGGGTCAGGGCAGTGTTTCTTAAGTGTAATATTCATTGGGGGCAGCTAGGTGATACAGTAAATAGAATGCTGGGTCTAGGGTTAGGAAGTCTTATCTTCCTGAGTTCAAATCTGGCCTCAGACACTTACTAGCTATGTGACCCTGGGCAAGTCACTTAGCCCTGTTTGTCTCAGTTTTCTCATCTGTCAAATGAGTTGGAGAAAGAAATGGCTAACTATTCCAAGATTTTTACCAAGGAAACATCAAATGGGGTCAGGACTGAAACAACTAACACAAACAACAAAATACTCACTGATATGTAGTCTAAAAGTCTATCCTGAGAACATTAAACTTTTACTTCTCTCTCCCTATGGGTCCTTAGATCTTCAGAAAGTACCCAGACTAATATGTTATATGATGGTTTTGTTTAACCCAAACAACAATACAAAGCACTCTTACTTATAGAGTCAAAGCAACTTTCCATTCTGGAGCGTTACCCTCCCCAATATGCTTTCTAGGGAATACAGCAATAATTCTCTCTAATGGATTTCTACCATTCCTTGGGACCTAAACAGTCCATATGACTCACAGCAGTACCAGGAAAAGGATTTGAGTTGTTCTCTACACTGTCTCCATGCTGTCTATCCATCTGCCCCTCTTGTTTTGTTTTGCTTTCCCCTGCAATCTCTCTCAATAGTAGCTCTCTGGACTTTCTTGTGTATTCTATTAGGAAGCTCTCTCTTGTCCCTGCTCCTCATGGGCCTACATTTGGCATGCTCCTCCATAGGGAATAGCTTGTCCTGTGCCGTACTTCTTTTCTCTTAAAGACAAGCTCAAAGCTATGTGGACTAGCCATTAATTCGAGCCTGTCACAGAACAAAGGTATCATCAATGAAGACTCAGGATAAGTAAAATCTACATTTTGACTCGCTTTTCATGATTTTCTTGCATCATTCTCATTTCTCTTCCCAATTTTTCCTCCACTTCTCTTACTTGATTTTCAAAATTCTTCTTGAGCTCCTCCATGGCCTTTAACCAATTCATATTTTTCTTGGAAGCTTTTGATGTAGGAGTTTTGACTTCGTTGACTTCTTCTGGTTCCATGTTTTGATCCTTTTTGTCCCCCCAAAGGATTCTCTGGTCTGATTGCACTTCCTCTGCTTTTGTTCACCTTTCCAGCCAATTACTTGACTTTTGAACTCTTTGCCATAGTAGAAATCTGTTTCCAGAGTGGAGAGAGTTGTGTCCCAAATTACTGGGGTTTTCCCAAATGTTGTCAGAGCTATGAGGAGGGTGCCCTCTCTACAGATACCCCAAGCTCTGGCACATTGGCCACACACCCTAGAACCACCACCCAATACTGGGATCCAGATCCAAGCAGGTCAAAGCAAGAGCAATTACCTTCTGAATGGTCACTTGGTCCCCCTATGAGCTGTAGGCCAGGAGCTCCTGAGGCAGCCACCCAGCAGAAGCTGCAGCTGTGCTCCTCTGCCACATCTCACCCCGGGGGCAGGGGCTGGACTGTGTTCTTCCATCACCCAGTTCCAAAAGAGTTCCCCACTGATCTTTTGCTTTCTCTTTGGTGTGTATGGGTTGAGAAGTCTGGAAACCGCCACAGCTGCTGGTGATTCACTCTTCTGAAGTCTGCTGTGGCTGGTCTATGCTGCTGATTGGGGACACCCTGGGTCTGGGACTGCGCAGTCCACTTAGCTCCCAACTTGGTGTGATAGACCCTTCCTGTTGGCCTGCCAGGCTGCCTTCAGTGGGAGATTTGTTTCTCTGTCACTTTGTGGGTTCTGTAGCTCTAAAATTTGTTTTGAGTCATATTTTACAAGTATTGGAGGTGGTTGGAGTGGGAGCAAGCTCTTGCTTTTACTCTGCCATCTTGGCTCCACCCCTGAAATCTACATTTTGGTCTAGTGAATTTACACTTTTCCAGAGACACAAGAGATTGTGTGCTTTTCCAGCTTGTCTTGGGAGTGTACTTAGGCACAACTATTGAATACCGCAGTGTAGTATAGTAGAAAAATATTTGAATTAGGCATGAATTAGGCATGAATAGACCTGAGAATGAACTCTGGTTCTTCCTACCTGTGTAACCATGGCCCAGACATTTAATCTACTTAAGTCTTGTTTTTTTTTCACCCATAAAGTTAAATGATAGGACTAAATGAACTCTAATAAAACTCCCCTAATTCCAAATCCTATGATATTATAGTACTTTGTCACCAGTCTGTCACAATCAAAGCCATTCCACAGAATGGCTGATAGAAGGAAAGCCCAACTCATTGTTTTAGTGTTTATAGATGAAATTTCCATTTCTCAAATGAACTTTTTTTTCCATGTTGATCATGTACTGTACTCTTTTAAATAAAGGATCTCTAATGTGAATTTCAGCCATCCTTTTCACATTGATAATAGATATACCTAATTAAATATATTCAAGTCCATTTAATTTTTAATTTAGGAAGCTGTTCACAATGGAAACAATTTAAACATCCAGTTTGCCCCTTGCCCCAACCCCCAAATAAATTCCATTAACTATGTGGGTATTTTAATGGTACATTTAACTAATGTTGAATTATGATGGGCCCCTATGGAGGTACCTCTGCCATCTCTGTCAATTCTGTTTTGGAAGATGCAAGCTTTTAACAATCCCTTCAGTTCATTAGATGGCTCCAATGAAGTTATCAAGGTCACCCTTTGCAGCTCGTTATTCAGATGAAGAACATTTCCCCCAACCTTCCCCCAAAATGAATATTCTGTCAGATCCAGTGTTCCTGCTGAGCTAGGAAGGCTCTGCTCCTCCAGAAAACACTCTGCTGTTGTATTAACTTGGTACCTGTATAGCACAATGTGGGTGGATGGGTGCTAAGAATTCAGAACTGTGATGTTTTTATTCTTTGTCTCCTCTGGGAAACTGAAGGCATATGGGGTTTCTGCAGAAAATCTACTAGACCACTAGGAAATGATTTGGTAAATTATATAATAATAATAGTGTATAAAGAATGATATAACATTCATTGACAATAATAATAATTGCTAGCAGAAATTATTGAAAAAATTATCCTCAAAGAACCTAGACTTATCGACCAGTAAAGATTGTGTTAAGAAACCATAAAAATTATGTACCATAGTCACTGAAGGATTCAAAAATATAGCATCTAATAAATACCTAGAAATATATGATCAAGTGATCAAAATTATACACCAGAAATTCAATATTTTACATAAGCTAACAGATGACAAATCTTTGTACTAGAAATTCCAAAATACCCTTGAAAATTCTGCTAATGAACTATAATAAAACCAGTGTGTTATTACCTAATCATAGAATTTGAGAGACGAAAGGGAACTCAGAAGCTGTTTAGGACTCAGAAGTCATGCCCCCAAAGGATTTTGCTCTATAGTATTTCTGAGAAGGGATCATCCAGCTTCTTCTTGATTATCTCAAATGAAGGGAATCTTCAAACAAGTCAAAGCAGCCATTCCACTTTGGGGCAGCTCTGTTAGTTTTTCATGACTTCAGCCTTAAATTTATCTCCTTTTAATTTCTGCTCATTGATCGAAGTTCTGCCTTCTGGGACCAAACAAAACAACACTAATCCATCTTCCACATAATGGCCCTTTGGAAATTTGAATGCAACTGTTCTGTTCCACTCCCCTCTACATACAAACTGTGAGTCTTGTCTTCTTCAGGCTAAGGATGTCCAGGAGTTATTTCTACCCCATATGACATGAGCAAAAAAAGGGAGACTCTCAGATGGAACTGGCACCAAGTAGGCCCCTCCATTTGCTCCCATGCAGGAAACTAGAACCTCTGTTCCATGTCAAACCTTAGACCCACTCCCCACTTCCCAATGTTTGATGGGCCAGTCCCCTCTAGGTTTCCCCACCCTACTCTGCTAGACAGGTACAGCAATGTGCTTTAAGAATTCCTGGGCTTTGGGGCAGCTAGGTGGCACAGTGAGTAAAGCACAGGCCCCAGAGGACCTGAGTTTGGTTCCGGCCTCAGACACTTAACACCCACCCAAACACACACACACACACACACGCACACAACTAGCCATATAACCTTGGGCAAGTTACTTAACCCTAATTGCCCTCCAAAAGGCAAAAACAAAAAAATAGAATTATTGGCTTTGGCATCTCCTATGTGGCATCACCCTCATATAAAAGTTGTCCCATCTACTAAGAGTGTAAGCTCCTTAAAAATATAGACTTTCTTCTTTTTAAAAAATTTATATCTTCATCACTTAGCACAGTTTTTGACACATAAATATTTTAGCAATTTTAAAAATTGAATTAACTAATTTAAATTTTGGTTAATTCATTAAATCATAAGGTTCTTTATCATTCCCATTACCCTCCCCTGGTTATTTTCCAGCTTATCAATCTCCTTTTTAAACTAAGGTACCCAGAATGGAACTCAAGACTCCAGATACAGTTTGACCAGAGCAGAGTACAGAGGGGTTATCGTTATCAAATACTTATTTTTAGCAGCTATGCCTCTCAACCCAGCCCAGCAAAATGTTGACTGTTTTAACCAAAATAACACACTGATGATTTATATGGAGTTTTCAATCAATCTACTAAATCCCTGACTCCCCCCTCCTAAAAAAAAATAGCCTTTTGTCTAATCATACTCCCATAACATACTTGAAGTGTTGATTTTCTGACCCTAAATGCAAAACTTTACATTTATCTTTATTGGATTATTGAATACCTTTGATTTAGCCCAATCTTCTAGCCCTTCAACTCAGGAAAAACTGATGCCCGTGGTACTACACACACACACACACACACACACACACACACACACACACACATTTAAGAACACTGGTGGCACAGTGGATAGAGCATTGGACTTTGTGATGGGAAGACTCATCTTCTCAAATTGAGCTTTGGCCTCAGACACTTACTAGATGTGTCAGGCTTCAACAAATCAATTCACCCTGTTTGTTTCAGTTTACTCACATGTAAATAAACTGGAGAAGTAAATAGCAGACCACTCCAATATTTTTGCTGTGAAAACCCCCAAAAGATCATGAACAGTTCAAAATGACTGACTGAAAATCAACAATCCTACCAAAATG
>NW_027185798.1:26827239-26853724 GCF_028583685.1 Petaurus breviceps papuanus
AGAGAGAGAGACAAAGACACAGAGAGAGAGACAGAGAGAGAGACAGACAGAGAGAGAGACAGAGAGAGACAGAGAGAGAGAGAGAGACAGAGAGAGAGAGACAGAGAGAGAGAGAGAGAGAGAGAGAGAGAGAGAGAGAGAGAGAGAGAGAGAGAGAGAGAGAGAGACAGAGAGAGAGAGAGAGAGAGAGAGAGACAGAGAGAGACAGAGAGACAGAGAGAGACAGAGAGAGAGACAAAGACACAGAGAGAGAGACAGAGAGAGACAGAGAGACAGAGACAGATAGAGACAAAGAGACAGAGAGAGAGAGACAGAGAGACAGACAGAGACAGATAGAGACAAAGAGACAGAGAGAGAGAGAGAGAGAGAGAGAGAGAGAGAGAGAGAGAGAGAGAGAGAGAGAGTGTACAGGGGAACTTTCATAGAAACTATGCTTCCTGCTCTATGAATTATAGTATCTCCTGTGGGAAATCACAAGTCACAGCACTGAGGAAAAATCCTGGCTCTTAAGCTAAAGGATCTGGGTTCTAATCCTATCTCTGATACATATTTTGGTTCTGACTTTGGGCAAGTCACCTAGCCTTTGTTCATAAGTTTTATCACTTGCAAAATGAGGGGGGTGGATGAGAATGTCCTCTGAGATATCTTCTGGTACTATATCTATGAATCTATAATCCTTTGATTTCACCTGACCAAATAGCATCATAATCAACACCATTAGCAGCAGCAAAAGCAATTACCACCACACAACAACACCAACAATAATAAAAACTGGAATTCCTATAATACTTTGAAGTTGCCAAAGTGCTTTTCAGATAGTGTACCACTTGGTCCTTACAATAACATCACAAGGTGGGTATCACAGGTAATATTTATTATTCATTTTTTTTCTACATAGATGAACAAACTGAGATTGAATGTGTACAGCAGGATTAGAAAAGTAGATAATGAACCAATCAACTTCCTGCATTTTGGAGTCAGGAGCCTGGGAATTTATCATTGGGATGAGTTATTAGAGAATACCTTATCCCTAGGATTGGGATGGGGTAGGGTATGGGACCTCTCCTGAGTACATTGTCCCTAGAGAAGATATAAACCTATCCTGGGCAATCCCTAATTTGAAAGAAGGATGGGAAGACGAGATCTACTCTAGGTTCATTCTCTTCCTCGATGGAGATCCCAGAGACAAGTTCTAGACATTGGTGGAAAAGTTGAGAGTGCCATCTCTGGAAGATCCAATCCATTCCTCTAATTTTGCAGAGTGGCAGGGGTGATATTTGACCTACTTAAGAGAACAAACTATTCTAAATCACTATGCTACCATCATTTGCATACCAGTGGTTAATAGATGAATTACAAATTAGTCACATCTATTCATCAAAGCTGGCCTCCTGAGATCTCTACTTGGCAACTTTGTTTGCTGTTACTTCAAGTTATTCTAGGTACTTGAAAATAATAAAGAGGCATGATTTAAATAATTATTTTATAATTCAGGGGCTCAGGAGATCCAGCTTCTGCTTCCTGTATGTCACTGCACTGCTAACAACTTCCAACAGATCAAATCACCTCTCTGGTCCTCAGTTTCCCCGTCTACAAAATGAAATGTTTAGATGAGATGATCTCCAAGATCTTTTACACTTCTAAGCATTTGAGTGTCTAAAATATGTTTCAGTAATTGAATCTGACCTTCTTCCCACCCCACAACTGCCAGTCAGTCTAAATAAGGGAGGTATGAAGACACTGTCAATGGCACTGCTGATTCTATAATGGCAGTTTTCTGAAGGCTTTAGCTCATAGAATGGCAACTCTGAACTGTAGACAATGATGAAATAATTGAGAAGAAGAAAGTGGCTTCAGTTAGGTACATTGGGATGTTTTACTTCCCTAGGTGAAGATGTCAATATTCTCAATTTCATAGGATCTGCGGGATGGTACCTTGGAGATAGGGTAGCTAGGTGGTGCAATGGATGGATCCCAGGCCTGGAATAAGGAACACTCATCTTCCTGAGTTCAAATCTGACCTTGGACACTTACTAGCTATGGGACCTGGGCAATTCACTTAACCCTGTTTGCCTCATTTTCTTATCTGTAAAATGAGCTGGAGAAGGAAATGGCCAACGATTCCAGTATCTTTGCCAAGAAAACCCCAAATGGGGTCAGGAAGTGTTGAACACATCTGAAACAATGGGACAACAACAGCCTTAGAGATAACAGGTTCAACTCTTTTGTTTTGTAAGGAAGGCAGTTAAGACCCAGACAGAGGAAAGTGACTTTTCTTACTGAGGTAACATAGATTATTTCCACCTCCCTCTCCATTTGCCTTTGAGGATGGAGATGAACATTATGTCTGGGAGGGAGGAAGGAGAGGAGAGAAAAGGGGAAATAAAGAAAAAAAAAGAGGGGGAGGAGGGAGACATAGATTCAGAGACAGAGGTGAAGTGATTCATCTAAGGAAATACAGGTGTGTGAATTTATTTGGCCACCTCCAGACTGAATTTAGAAGTTTTGGTCACTGGCAATCTGTCTCTCTCATTCTGTGGTCCTCTCCCTCCTTCTGGCATTCCCAAACAGCCTCAAGCCAAATCATCTCTTCTGAAAGGTTTAAATGAAATCAATGTTGCATTTGGTAGACTTTAGAAAGACAGTACATTAGGAGTATGAGGACCTAAATTCATACTGTTACACACTTATAACCTAAGCAAGGACATGTACTTTAAAATCTCTTTGTCTCTGTGTCCTCATCTTTAAAACAGGGACAATAAGTCAGACATATGGCAAGAGGATAATTATGAGTATCAAATGAGAAAAGGTGTAGAAAATGCTTTATAAGCTTTAAAGGACTATTTTAATAATAGCTAATAATAATAACAGTTAACATTTATATCGTTATATAAGATTTGCAAAACTCTTTATAAATATTGGATCTTCATGAAAACCCTAGGAGGTTGGTGTTATTATTATCCTCATTTTACAAACGAGGCAACTGAGGTAGATGGTTTAAATGACTTGCTGGGGTCATTAAATATCTGAGGAAGAACTTGAATTGAGATCTCCCTAACTTCAAATCCAGCATTCTCTCCACTGTGGCACCTAGCTGCCCCTGTCCCACCTCTGACTAGATTTCTCTCATATACTTATCACCCTAATCTGTGCTAAGCTGTTTGCTGATGGTGTCTAAAAGTGTTAGATCTCCCAGAGGTATTTGCTTTTAATAGAATTATTAGAGTTGGAAAGGTCTTAAAATCATAGACTTAGAAGCCAGAAGATATTTTAGATTATTCTGTCTAACTCCCTCAGTTAGAAATAGGCACAAAGAGGTTCATTAACTTGTCCATAGATAGAATGACTCAAAACCAAGGCTTAAATCTGGGTACTCTGGTTCTAAATCATAACATCACCTCTAGCTGAGGAACTATCATTATGGAGTCACAGAGCTGGAGGAGATATCAGTGGCCATCTCATCCATGTAACAGTAAAAGGGATTCCCTTAACAGGACATCCAAAGAATGCTCACCCACTCTATGTTTGAAGGATTCTTTGAGAGAAAACCCCTAATTCAGGAATCAGTCCATTCCACTTTTAGTTAGCTCCAATTATGAGGAATTATTTTCCTTGCCTCAAGCCTAAATTTACCTCTTTGTAAGTTCCATCCATTGGACCCACTCTTGCCCTTTGGGTGTCAAGCAAAACTCACGTTTTCTATTTGTTTCCCTTTCCCTGGGGCCATCCATTCAAGCTATTGAATATGGCTATGACTTTGTGCCCCAGATCCCACCCTCATTCCCCACCCATATTCTTGACAGGTAGGTAATATGGGAGGAAACAAGTATCTTTTACATTTTGGCTTTAAAAAGTCTAATTATTAGCACTGTTTGTCTATTTACAAACTTTTATTGATGCATCCCTGGAGAGAAAATATGATCTTCCTGGGAATTACTAGAGTAAATAATCAGAGATCACCTGAAAAAGAGGGTATATGTAATGAAAGGTAATAAAAATTTTATTGGGGTCACAATGTGTTGTTTATTGCTGTTGATCAATTGAGCTAAGGGCTAGAGAAGCCCCTTCCATTAGAAACAGGAACTTAGAGAGAATGCTAATGAGGCACACTTGGCAAGGTGGAAGAAAAGAGATAGAGGGATGGTATGGGCTACCATTAGAGAGAGTTAGTGACATTGAGATAGGCAACAGGACTATGGTGTACACCATCAACATCACAAAGGAATGAGTTTATAAAAGTGCAATTTCAGGTACTGTGACAGGTACTAGAATGAAAATGGAATAGTGAAAAGAAAACAGAAGACAAAAACAAAAGACCTGGATTAGAATTCTGGATCTGACATTTAAGATCCATGTGGTCTTTGGCTAAGCACTGGACCTGTCTGGGTCTCAGTTTCCTCATTTCTAAAATGAAGGGGTTGGACTAGACAGCTTATAAATTCCCTTAAAGCTAAAATTTATGATCCTATGATGACTGGGATGAACCTATGTAGCAGCAAGCACCCTGGTGTCCCTAGGGTGGCTGCTCACACAGGTTCTTGAATCTGCTTTGATAAATGAAAGCAACTCAAAATGGGTTAACAAACTTACTTTAATCAGTCAGACTTATATCGTTTACCTTGTTCAGGGGAAAAGGTAACTTTTTTGTTTTCCGAACTTCAAAGTATACAGGCAGAATTATCAAGACAGAAACAGATCAAGTAGACAGCTTTCCAAACTGTCCAGCCATTACATCCATACCCAGTCAACATCTGGGTTTCCACATCTGGGTTTTTCAAAGCTGGGGGGACCCTGGACAACGGCTTCCCAGAATACAGATCAAATCACAGAATACTTCTCAAAGTGAGACCCCAAAACAAAGCTACACATCAGGGCTTATATAGCCTTCTCCTGGCTCAGAGAATGTAACAACCTTATTGACTCACTGGCCAATCAAGAAGTATCTACTGAAAAACAAGCCTCTCACCCCAGGCTTCAGGTGCACTTTAGCCTAGGGGCAGGGAAGATCTTCCAAATTTGCATTCCCATGACAACCTACAAGTCACAATTTCTCTGGGTCTCAGTTTCCTAACTTGTAAACTAAATGAATTAGATGAGCTCTAGCTTTCCTTCCACCTGTACATCTAGGTAATGAAAGAGACCATTTTGAGCCAGGAGTACCTTCTGAGACCTCACAATCTACTCCATGCTGACAGCCACCTACACACCAGTTGTGTGGGTTTTGTCTATCTGTCTGTCTACAGATTGTGGTTATGAGGAGGGGAGGAGATAGGCAGTTGACTAGACTTGTCAATGGGGTGTAGAACCCCAACATTATGTTCCCTGAAAATGTCCCTGTATTTCACTCCATATTTTTGTTAGCTTTGGTATGTCTCAGATTCTTTCTAAGATGCTGTCACTACCTGGTGGCAAAACAAAAGTAGATTCAACTTTGCCAGGTCAGGTCCTTTTATCCCTTGCCTTCTCACTGGCTTTAGCAACCCTTCTATTATAAGTCACACAGCTCAACTTGGCTATTTGATAATGACCTATTTCTTAGGATAGGTGACAAGTTAACTGGTCTATCTATACCTTGTAGTATTCAAGGTGAAGAGATCTTGGAATCTGAGTTATTCTCTGTTTATGAGCATAAGCAGCATTGGCTCATGTTAGTGCATATTAAGCAGTCTTGCCTAGGGAACAGTTTGTTACCTGTTTCTTCCTTTAAACACTACAATTTTAGAACTGGAAAGGATCTTAGAATACATTCATTTCAATCATCCATCCAGTGCAAGAATGTCATTGATAGAAGCCTTGACAGGTAGTAATCCGGCCTTGACTTGACTGCTTTCAGTGGCAGAAGGCTGTCAGCCAGTAGGCTGACATTGTTGGACAGTTACAGATGTTAGTTTTTCCACAAAAATTGGCCAAAATTTTCCTCCTCTACATTCCTCCTAAGTGAATGACAAAAGCCTTGTACTTGATCTTGCCTACATTGGACTCCACAATGTTCTACCTTGGGACCTCCATTCTTCCATCCCCAGCTCCTCCTTCACCTTTTAAAGAAGGAATTTCCCGTAATGTTATCCTTCTTTCCTCATCTGATTATATTCCCATTCTTGTGACATCGTAGTGGGATCCTTTACCTTCTTTTGACTCAGGTCGGGGGGGGGGGGTGTAAATCCCGGCTCTGTTCTCACTTGACTCCTGTGGCATCTTCATCTTTAATTCTGTGGCTATAGTCATATCTCCCTATACCTTACTTCTCTCCTGGTGGCATTATACATAGTCACATCTCCCTTACATTGAGACTACACTTTAAAATCCTGAATTTTCCATGTTTATACTGGAATCTAGATCACTCTGGTCCCTTTCTGGAATCCCAGGAACTTCATCAGGGTTTCACATGCAGTGCAATGGGGAAGGGGTGTAATTTTCACACATATGGGTATACTAGGAAAGCCAATGGGAGTGTAAGTACAAGAAGACATGACCCGCAAAAAGAGGAACTGGACTCTTATGGAAACACTTACAAGCTTGTGTTATGGCAGCTGAGAGGAAGGGATAAGTAGTTTTCCATTAGTCTGCAAAACAGCATCAGTGAATAAACTAACAAAGCATTCCCCATTCTTTCCCTGAATTGAGGACAAAGTGGATGGAAGAAAGTTTTGGTCAGAGAAACTCAGGCTTACTAGAAGAGCTGTCAGTGTTTATGCAGATGTGATCACTCACTTTCATTTGCATCCACATCAGACTCCTCCCTGCTGACAGCAGCCTTGTCTCTTGGGGGGGATACAGATGTAATTATCCTTTTGAAAGTGCATGGCACACTGACAGAGCTTTGCTCTAAAAAAAAGAAAAATCCCAGAAGCAGTGCTTAAGGGTTAGGAAAGGGGAGGGTTGCAACTCTTCTTTTTGTGGCTGAATTTTCCCTCCCAACTAGTAAGTAGGTACAAAACACTCTTCCAAATCCCTTTTCCATCTCTTTTCCTCCTCCAAAGTGGTAATGGAAAGAGGAAAAGAAAATGGGAAATATCAGGGTAAGTCATGATAAATGTGGAAGTGACCATTCAAATAACCTATTATCCTAATATTAATTTATGCCTAGAAATACATTTATAGTCATATAGGGACCCCTAAAACCTGTAATTCCATTTCCAAAAGGAATTTGTTATTTTTTCCATGGCCAAAAAGTTGTTCAAACCAACAACACCCTGCTTAGTTTATAGTGTTGTCCTTAATATCCTAATGGATTGGAAGGGTAGAGGCAAAGGGAGAAGTCACCTCTCATGATTTATTTCCTAAGAACCTCAAATAGACTATCCTCCTACCTCCAACCTCGAATGCATAAGAAGTAACAGAAACTTCTAGAAGTCCTGTTTCCTGGATGATACTCTGTAATAGAATACCTAAATCATCATCACTTTCGGTCATTGAAATCAGTTGGTTGACATAACTGTATCTAGAGTACATATGGTTGAGGTACTGACTGGTGTGGGACAGAACCAAAAACTTTGTTGAGAGGTTGTGATTTATGGAAGTTAAGGTTCAGGAGTACCTAAGCTAAGGTTCAGGGTCAGGACTTTGGAAACCTCAAAAGTAGGCTGAAGTGAGACACTGTGGCCAGCACTGGACAGAAACTGACTTGGTTGAAAGCTTTCATGGCCCTATTTCAGCCAAGACTCACTCCACTTCAACTGCGAATTAAAGGCCAACTTAAAATACCCCCACTTGGGGTGGCTAGGTGGCGCAGTGAATAGAGCATCGGCCCTGCAGTCAGGAGGACCTGAGTTCAAATATGGCCTCCAACACTTGACACACTTACTAGCCATGTGACTTTGGTTAAGTCACTTAACCCCAATTGCCCTCCAAAAAGAAAAGAAAAGAAAATACCCCCACCCCCATTTTAGGCAACGTCTTTGTCCAGGAAGTGAATTTTGTGGCTCATCCAGTGGTTTGGGGTTAAGTCCTTAAGGATGTTCAAAAGATTTCAAAGCCCATTCTTAGGCTATCTCTGGGATCTCTTGAAGTCCTCTGAGAACCTAGTGTTAATTCCTTTTTAGTTACTACTTCCTTTTGGCTATAGTGGCAAGAGAAATAGACTTGAATCCTTAAGTCCTGGATCCCAATTCAGCTATTTAGGTTTTTGACTTTGGCCAGATCACTTTTAGCTCTCAGTCTCAGTTATGTGTAAAATGATGGAGTTGGGCTAGATCTAAATTGCCTTCCAGCTCTAAAGCTTATGTACATTTTTGTCCCCTTAAGTGGTCCATGAGAACTCTAGAAAAGCAGTCAATATGCCCACTTCCATGTTCTTTTGCTGTGAAAATTAGAACTCTGCGAAATCGCCTGGTTTCATTTCTGTGACCCAATCTCAACTGAACATGGTCCTCAGGAGCCCCACTAGCTTTCTTTCTACCATAACTGCTAAAGGCCAACAACTATCTTTACATCTACTCTGATGAATCCCAGACTTCGAGGAGTGTCAGTGACCTACAGTTCATTTAATTTTTCAAGACTCTCAACATTTTTCTTTAACCTCAAATTGTTGCAAACACTCAATTTGTTTTAAAAACAAAAACAAATTTCACTTCAGTTGGCATGGAAAGTGGATGGCATTTTGTTTCATTTTTAGAATTTTACAACTTTTTTTGGAGATAATTGGAGACCACCTGAGGATATCATTAAATCTGACTAGGAGATTCCTGGTCCGTCCTTGGTCTGCAAAACTAGACTGGAGCATGATGCTGGACATTTCTCATTAAAAATTGAATCTGCTGAAATTGTGTGTGTGTGTATGTGTGTGTCGGGGGGTGGGGGGTGGGTGTGGGTGTGTATTGGGATGAGGGTCAAGATCAGGATGTAGAGAAGCTTCTGCTTCCCCAGCTTTAGGTCGAATGGGCAGAGGTTGAAGAGGCTAGGAAGCAGAAGGCCTGTGGTTTTGTTCTGCCACTAACCAGCTGTATGAACCTGGATAAGTCATTTTACCTCTCCAGGCTTTTTTTTCCTCATCTGTAAAATGGGGATAACATCTCACTACCCATTTAATGGAATTATTGGGGACGTCAAATGAAAATGTGCCATCATAGGATCTAGAGAGGTAGGAGAGACCTTATAAGAATTCTATGGTCCTAGTCCAAATCTCTTTTTCTATAGGTGAAGAAACCAAGACCCACAAAAGTTAAATGAAGACAAATCCCAATCTCATGACTCTAAATCTTAGGCCTTTCTACCAGAAATTACTGGCTCCCTAGGAGTACATTTAAGATTAATTTGAAAAGCATAAAGCACAAGACACAGAACAGGTACCATTTTTAAATTAAATTTAATTTTTTTTGCTTTTTGGAGGGGCAATTGGGGTTAAGTGACTTGCCCAAGGTCACACAGCTAGTTTTTGTGTTAAGTGTCTGAGGCTGGATTATGAACTCAGATCCTCCTGAATCCAGGGCTGGTGCTCTATTCACTGTGCCACCTAGCCGCCCCCAAGAGGTACCATTTTTACTGTTATAATAGGGGAAATCAGCCTCATGTCTGCACCAGTTATTTTTCCCTTTCTGACATATTCCCTTTCTCCCCAGCCCCCACCTCCATCATGGTAGTTGATTTTTTTTAATAGAAAATCTACTGAAAAGAAGGAGCCCCCTATACTTTTTGATACTATATATTTCACTACTTCCCAAAGAAGACCATTCTTTTTGGGAATAGCTCTAATTGTGAGGAAGCTTCTCCCTATATCAAACTGAAATGTGTGTCTTTGAAACTCCTGTTCATTGCTATTAATTCTACCCTAATTACCCCCATTTTACAAATGGAAAAGCTGAGGCTGAAGAGGAGGAATTGCCATAGCCATGGTCATGCTCAATAGTGACTTGTGAACCTGGCAATCATACACCCATGTCCTGAGTCTGAGTCTTGTGGCCCTTCTACTACCATTCTTCAATCATGAAGACTGATGAGCAAGGAAATGTCAGATAATTGCTATTGATAGTTACAGAAAAAAGAAAGGGGTTTTCAACCCTTAAATAATAAAAATTGATGTTTATATAGGGCCTTAAAGTTTTCAAAGCACTTTACATAAATCATCTGATTGGAGCCTTATAACATCTGTGGGGCATAGAGTCTCTAGGAATTATTCCGTTTTTTTTTTTTTTTACATATGAAGAAACCAAAGCTCATAGAGGTGAAATACTTATTTAAAGCCACAAAGCTCATAAGTGTCAGAGGCAGTATCTGAAGCCAGGGTTTCCTGACTTCAAATTCATCATCATTCTTCTTTTTAAGCACTGTACAAACATGAGTTACATAGGAAAAACCCAATGAGAAACCATAAAGGAAGCCGCCCCAAGAACTTCACCCCAGCAGGGTCAAGCTGCAGGAAGAACGCCCTCAGTGCTGAGAAGAAAGCCTATTTTGCCAGAAATACAAATGCCATGAGGTCCCAGGGGATTCCACTGCTGTTAACATAAGCTTGATATAGGGCATTCAACATGAAATAGAATATTATTGCTTTTATAAAGATATAAAGTGGCATTGAAATGATCTACATTTTATTTCTGTCTGGACTGTTTTTATTATCTCTTGCTGTCACAAATCCATTTCTGCCATGCACAGTGAAAGCTCCACGTACAAGAACCTAGAAACAGTGGCTTTAGGCATGACAAAGGAAACCCATGGAGAGTTTGCTATGTCAGACTGTACTAGATAATGGAAAGTGTCATGAGTGGGGAGTCAGGAGCTTTAGGTTCTAGGCTTGGATCTGCCAATTACTTGCTGCGCATCCTTGGTCAAGTCCTTTCCTTTATTTCTCTAGGTCTCAGTTTTCTAGAACTCAGTTTAATCCTCTAGAAAATTAGGACATTGTTTAGATAGTATCTAAAGGTCCTTCTAGACCTTACATTTGATGCTCTCAGAATTTTCAGATAAAAAATCATTAAAGTGATTGAATGAAAAAAAAAGTATTATTTAGTACTTATTATGTGCCAAGCACTGTGTGGCACACTGGAGATGTAAATTCAAAAAAAGAAAGATAGCCCCTGCCCTCAAAAAGCTTACATTCTAATTAGAGAACATATATAAGGGAGTGGTGACCAGTGATGGGAAATTTGGTCTGAGGCGCCACAGGAACAGTGAGAGTAAATGCCTTGATTGATAATGAGCTTCTAAAAAATGGTAGTCTTGAAATAACTATTATTTCAAGATATAATTACAGAGAAGTATAAAAAAGCAAACGGGAAAGAGAAATCATAAGGGACTTAATATGGTTAAATTGTTTACATTTCTATATGGGAAGATAACTTCTAGGAACTTTATTTATTTATTAGAGCAATTAAAAGGAGTTTACATGGACAGAGCCATGGGTGTGAGTCAATTATGTTGAAATGATCTCCAAGATAAATGAAGGGGTAAGAAAGAGAGATGCACTGGGGGAAAAGGGAAGGAAAAGGTAGAATGGTGAAAATATTCTCTCATAACAGAGGTGTGCAAGGAAGAAGTTTTACAATGGAGGGTGAAAATGAGAGGGTAGGTTGAAATATTTGATAAACGTCTCATTTCTCAAATATAATCTGAGTATAAAATTGAGTTAAATTTATAGAAATAGATCAAAGAACATAAAAGACATTTTTGAGAAGAAGAAATCAAAACTATAGTCATGGGAAAAATGCTCTAAATCACTATAGATTATGGAAATGCAAATTAAAACAACTCAGATACCACCTCACAACTATCAAAAATGAAAACTGCTGGAGAAGATGAGTGAAAAGTAGATACACTAATCAATCGTGGTGGAGTAGTGACCTACTCCAACCATTCTAGAAAATAATATGGAACTATGTCCAAAGGGCTGTAAAACTGCATATCCTCTGATCTAGTAATGGCACTACTAGACCTGTCCTCAAAGATATCAAAGGAAAAGGAAAAATATGTACAAAAATATGATATCAGCTCATTTTATTGTGGCAAAAAATTGGAAATTGAGAGAATGGCTGAATAAGTTGTGGCATATGATTGTGATAGAGGATTAATGTGCTATAAGGAATGCTGGAGAAGTGGATTCAGAAAAACCCTGGGAAGATCTATGTGAACTAATGCAAAGTGAAGTGAGAAGACCCAGGAGATCATTGCACAGTAATAACAATGTTGTAATGATGATCAACTGTGAAAGACTTGGCTACTCTGATCAATACAACGAACTAAGGCAGTTATAAAGAATTCATGATGAAAAAGATGCTATCCACCTCCAGAGAGAGAGCTGGTGAACTCTGAGTGCAAACTGAAGTATAATATTCTCACTTTCTTTGTTTTTCCTGCTTTTTTTTACAATATGGCTAATATGGAAATATGTTTTACATAGGTTCACATTTATAATGATATAATATTGATTAATGATAATTGATACAATGCAATATTGATATGATATAATATTCTCAGTGGGTGAGTGAGGATGGGAGGGAGGAAGAGAATTTGGAACTCAAAATTTAAAAAGAAAAGAACATTAAAAATAAATAAATAATAACTTAAGACGTTTAAAAAACAAAAAAGAGCTCATTCAAAACCTTCCTCTTATGAGAAGCCTTCTTCGATTAACAATAATAATAGCCATTATATTACATATACATTTAACATTACATATATTATGTATATATATAACGATAGCTATTATATTACATATATTATCTCCTGTGTTCTCCACAACAACCCTGTGGAACAATTATTATCTTCAATTTACAGGCAAGGAAATTAGGGCCCTGAGAATTGAAGTGATTTCTAAGTAATTAAACCACTGGTAGACACTAGATTAGCATGAACCCACATTTCTCCTGATTCCAAATCCAGTGCTTTTGCCACTAAGCCAGTCTTTCCCGGACTGACCACAGGCTAGCCACACTTGTAGTGCATTTCTATTTGCACAGGACCGTGTCACCCAGGCCTGGTGTGTGGGATGCTTTGTCACTGTATTCATTGTGTGTAAAGGCTGCTTCCCCAGAGAGACTGTAAGCTCCTTTAGACTGGGGCTTAGGTTTCCCCTATCCTTGGTATTGTCACAGTACCTATTACAGTATGGAGTCCATGATCAGTACTCAGCTTGTGCTTGCTGTGTGGATTAATTTCTCAGAATTTCTGTTTGGGCTGGGTTTTATTTCTAAGCTCAAGATCTAAACCTTCCTCTTCCATAGATCTTGTTTGTTGCCTCTGGTGCTTTCTCTGTATCAACTTATTGACCAGTGAAATTTATCAGGCTCTAGTCAAGCATATTGAGTTGTCTGGGCTCTTTCCTCAGAGAAAGTTCCACTGATCCCTCTTTCCTATGTCTGATGTCCTGGGTGGCAGGAGATGCTCCCTCTGAGCCCCTGATGTTTATTCTCTTCAGTGGAAGGGGGAGCAGTTGCAATCATTTTGAATGAATAATAAATCTATTATAAGTCCTTACTCTCAGACAGGCAAGAGGGACACAGATACAAGCGGTTAAGACAATTCCTTCCTTCCAGGAGTTTATATTCTAATGGGGGAAGGCAACACAAAGAGAAAATTTAAGAAAAATGGGTAGAAGGGTGAGTGCACATGCCAGCAGCATGATTTTCAAATGACCAGAAAGTGATATGGAGGTCTGGTTCCAAGCAAGATAAAGCAGAAGCTCATTTATCAGAACCCTGGGTCCCAGGAGAAGAGGCTTCTTTCTAGCAACAGGGGAATGACAAGATAAATAATAAGGAAGGCAGGAGTGCAGACAGCATGGTTTGGAAAAGACTTAGGAATTCTGCATAATATATGCTGCCAGCTTGGCCCTGAGCCTCCCCTTACTCCTACCTCTGCAAATAATAGAGAGCTGCTAAGAGTGAAGTACCCTGTACCCCAAACAGAAACCCATCATCTGACTGTCCTGAATAGCCTAGGCCAATACTCACCAAATCTATAATGGTGCAGAGATTCAGATGGATCTTAATTGAGGTTTAATGATGTTCACTGTAATTTAACTCCAGGGTAAAGTGCTTTCAATTAACAAATGTAAACACAACATCTACTTATCCCATAAACTCTGCTAAATGTGCCAATTAAGGACTAGATCTTTTAGAAATGGTTGGAAGTAGTTGGGACTTCCCATTGCACTGAGTTCTGCCAAGATGTCCCCAACAGAAGTAATAAGCATAGTTACTCACTCACTAAAGGATCTGTGATAGTCAAGAGAATTGGTCCTAATTGGGTCACTTCCCATTCCCCTCTCAGTTAGTACTTTGACCTGCTGATGGATACATCCACAGCAAAACCTTCAGCACAGGAAAGACTCCATTAAGGACAAACCCTTCCAGAGTTTGATCTGGCAAGTCAGTGAAGACAGGGTAGCAGTATGGTGCAGAGGAATGAATGAACAGAGTCTAAGAGTCAGGAACTTGAGTTCAAATCCCATCTCTGCCTTTTGTTACCTATGTGACTTTGGGCAAATTATGAAATCCCTGGACTTCATTTTCCTCATCTGGAAAATGATAGAATTGAACTAGTTGGTGTCTAAGGTTTCTTCTAACACAAAATTTTTGATTCTTTGGTTAAGAGTTGGACCATATGGAGATCACAGGAAAAAATAATGAATGAATGATGCTACCCTTTTCAGAAAGGAAAAAAAAAGCTGTGTATGTTTTCTTTTGGGGGGAGGGTATGAGGGGGAAGAAGGTAGATGGAATGGAGGTAGTAGCAAAGGCTGGAACCTCTGACAGCTTAGGGGAGTTGGGGGTGAAGGTAGTAGGGAAACCTCTACTCCTTAGTAGCCTGGTGCAAAGGCAAAGGATTCCAGGCTCAACAATGAAGGGAATGAATAGTCATATTAGAGGCTTGGCCACCAAAGGAGCTATTCATGTTGGAGGTGCTGTGAGGAGGTGAAAGGGCCAGTGGGAGACGCAAGTCACTTAAATCTATCTCTTTCTCTTCTTTTACTTTGAGTCACAGAGAGATTCTTTCCAATTAGAGCCCATGAGGGAGTAGACCCATTAACAGAAGGCAATTCTTTCTTTCTGTGCATATCCTCCTGTGGAGCTCCCTTATTCCAATGGATGTGTTCACCTAATCCTGGGATTTAAGAACTACTGTGCACCCCTTGAAGCTAAGAAAAGGCAGTTATTGGACTGATAAAAAGAAATGTTACTATACACAGTAAGAGGTAATTATATGGAACTTAAGACTCTGAGGGGTGGTGCGGAAAAAATAGAAATTCATTCAATGCAGTTTACATTAATTACAGTACAAGTATCCAGAATGTTCAATGGGAAATTTTGGTATCAACCCTTGGGGCAGGGTGGACAGGATGCGTGGCAGTCTAGAAACCATAACACCCTGGGAGGACTTGGTGGAGAAAAAGGATGTTAGGAATAAAGAAGAGATTCGAATCTTTAAATATCTGCAGGGTAATCATGTTGTGATTAGGGACCATGGGCAAAAGCTGCAAAAAGGAAGATTTCAGTTCCATCATAGGGACAACTTAAGAATTGGAGCAATCAAGTCAAAGGAGCAGTCTTGTGAAGAAATGAACTCCCTTATTCTGAAGAATCTTTTTTCTAAATTAAATTTTCTCTTTCATTATGAACTTAATTGTCAGAACCACAAATATTTCATCATACAAAGAACTAAAAGGCTAAAAGCTTCTGCTGCATATAATTATTTAAAGTATATAATAAATGACACTGTAGCAAAACCGGTCGGTTTGTGTCCTTTTCTGAACTCTTTAGAGGCCTTAACGCAGTGGAGAGATAATAACTGATCAGGGGTGTTTTATTGGGGCTCATGCTTTACCAAGGGTGGGATTAAAGGATCTCTTTGTTCTGTCAGGTCTGGGGTTGTATGATCCTGCGTTTGGCTTCAAAGCTGTGTGGAAATAGCCAAGGACAGACTGACAGCGGCAGTAATAATAAAAATAACAAGAGTGACAGCAGCAACAGTAACATTAGCACTTTAAGCTCTGCAAAGCACTTAAGGATTATCTCATTTGATCTTCACAACAAACTGGGAAGATAGGTTCTATTCTTATCCCTAAGGAAACTGAGGCACAGAGAGGTTAAGTGACTTGACCAGAATCACATAACTGGTAAGAATCTGAGGCCACATTTTAGCTAAGAGGGAGTTCGAAGTCCAACGCTATACGTTGAGCCATCTAGCTTCCCCAGTGCCTGACACACCGCCCTTACAAAGAGATGGTGTGTTGGACTGATTCCTCCTGCTAGAACAAACCAAGCTCACGGTACTTCATGCTTGCCTGACCTCACTTCCTAGCTTTGGCTCTTCTTTTGCTCTTGGACTCAGTTCATACCATCCTACCCAGCTAGCCCCTTGGATCTGTTGACTTTGGGAATTGCTGACTCAGACCTCAATCTGACTTCCTGTTTACCTGCTTGTATCCTGGTTTGGGTTTATCCTCTCACATAGTTTCATTTTAGTTCTTTTCATCACTGCTTATCTCTAGCACATAAGTTCACAGTGTCTTTGCTTTTGTATTTGTATGTCCAGTGCTTAGCATAATGCTTAACACATGTTAAGTACTTAATACATACTTTTTTCTATCCATCCACTTATCCACCCATCCACACATCCATCCATCCATCCACCAACCCATCCATCCATCCATCCATCCATCCACCAACCCATCCATCCATCCATCCATCCACCAACCCATCCATCCATCCACCAACCCATCCATCCATCCATCCATCCATCCATCCATCCATCCATCCATCCATCCATCCATTCATCCATCCATCCAAGACAATTACTCTAATGTCTCTTGGCTAGGAGATGATGAGGCAACAAGAAAGAAAATAAGCATGATAATCCAAACAGGACATCAGGGATCAGAAAGAGGGAAAGAGATCAGAATTGGAGACAGACCTAAGAGTTCGTTGTATGTGAATGGTGTTTTGAGTAGTGAAAATGATCATTTTAGCAAACCAGGTTTACAGAATTGATAAAGTAAATGACTAGTTGATTTCACCAAACCGGAAGTTCCCAATTTAAGGAATTTATGAGACTGGAGTGAACCAAAAATGATATGCAGTGTTAATGATAAAGTGAGATACTGTAGTATAAGTATATTGTCAAATATACCAATGGAAAGGTGATCTCATTGACTTGAGAATTTCTTCCAACAATGGAGATATGAACCGATCCATGTCTATCATCTCACATGACTTGTCCATGACCTTCCCTAATTTTGCTATATGGGAGTCTTCACAAGTTGCAGAAGGCCTCCTTCTATATCTCCTCACATCTCAAGGATACCTGTGGAGCATTCAGGCTGTCCACCTGTAATCCCACCTCCTTGCCATTAGTCCAGCCCATTTTCTTTTTCCTTCATATTTCCCTAATGACATCTTTTATTTATTTCCTTCAAAGATCCCCATAGACTATACAAGATATCCCAAAGTTCCCCAAGGACTATACAAGGACTATATCCACAAAATCTTAGTGCAGTTTTATACTATTAAGCGATCAGTTTAATAAAAGCCATTTGTTTAGCTATTGAAGCTTAAAATTGCACTAAGACTTGGGAAACCCTGTATGTTGCAGCCTGTAATGGGGTACTTAGTATGTATCTCTGCGTCGTCTTGTGTGTGATAGTCATTTTCAATTTCTCAGAGACTGTTGCATGATAATATTAGTCAGTGTAAAAGAGCCCTATACATAAAGAGGAGGGGGGTGAGGGGTAGTCAGTTTTGAGAAGCTATAAATGTGGTGTCAGGAAGACCCTGGAAGAAAAGAAATCACTTGGATTTTTCAGAAGGGTAAGAGAATTCTAAAGTTATGAGTGTGCTGCAGAATGGTGCGCAATTTTATGATTCTTTAAAAACTGAAGCCTTTAACTCAAAATATGGTGTTAGGACTAGGTATCATCTCTTAGACAAACTCTGCTCTAGTAGGGTTGCACTGTTAGGGAGGTCACAGTCTCTCTAAGCCTCAGTTTCTTTTTCTGAAAAAATAGGGATAATAATACAGAGCTCATTGTGATTAGTTTCAGGTCTGCCTCTGATTTGTTGTGCGATGATCTGTAAAGCCACTTCGGTCCTTTAGGATCTACTGTTGTTTTCTATGAATGATAGAGATCAAACTAAATATTATCAGAACTTCTTCTAGCTCCAAAGTTAGTCTACTCTAATGGACCTATGATCTCATCAGGGCAGCTAAGTCATCCCCTGGAGCTGCTTGGCATTCACCGATACTTCTTCATTCTGTTCAGTCCTTATCATCTGGGAAAGAGGTGGCACAGTGGTTAGCACGCTGGCTCTATAATCAGGGACACCTGTGTGGAAGTCTGGCCTCAGATACTTATTAGCTCCGTGACTTCTCAGTCCTCACAGGATGGTTGTGAAGATCAAGTGGAATAATATTTGTAAAGTGTTTAGCAACAGTGCTTGGCACATAATAGGTGCTCAACATGTGCTTATTTTATTCTTCCTTCTGACTCCAGTTCTAGTTTTGCATGTTTCTTATGGAAAAATTGTGAATAGATGAGAATGAGTCTGGGGAGATTAGCAAGAAGCTGCCTGGCCCAAGAATACTTCATAAAGGATCTATCCAGTATGCTGGAGACCTTCCTTGGGTTCTTTCAGCATTCCGGGAGCCCCAGTGAAGTATTAGAGCTGTCTTTCTGATATCACTAACTCATACTATTGCTGGCGAGACTGCCTGCAGTCTCTTGACTTGAGGTCTCTCCTTACTCCAAATCCATCTTCTGTTTAGCTGCTATGTTGTTGGTGTTTGTCTTTTGTTCTCAAAGAGGACCAATGACATCAGGGAAGTGATGTCCTGACTTGCTAGTGAATTGGATTTAAATAAGGTAGGGCTGTGCAAAGTCACTAGCCTCCCTCTCTCCTCCAGAGCCATCTGGGTCCCCTGGTCAGATACAGATTTGGATGACTGGACAATGGCCTGTGATGCAGTGGGATACTTTGACCTTTTTAAGCTAAAGTCTTTCCCAGGTTTCAGTTCATCTGGGGCAACACTGATTCAATGAAAGGCTAAGTAATAAATGAGGCACAGAAGGGTCTCTTTCATCTAGTGAAAAAAAAATCAATCTGGGAGGGGGAGATCCTCAGGGTTTCTAGCCAAAACAGAAACAATTGCTATTTATACTCACTCTGAGCCATCAGAACCCAAACAATGACAAGTGCGTCTTGGGCTTCGACTTATTTTTGGCCAATCTATGAGAGCCAGAGTGATTTGGGTTTAAGGCATGATCCTTACAAAAAGAAATCTAGCCTATAAACCCCAAGATCTTGAGAGGTTTCAGTGATCAGAATTTATATTCCTTTGGGCAGAGTACTTGCAGGTAAGATATGAATCCCTATGTGGACAGAGGGAGGGGAGGGAAGGCAAGGAGGCAGGCAGGCAGGAAGGAAAAAAGGAAGGAAGAAAGGAAGGAATTAAAGAAGGAAGGAAGGAAGGAAGGAAGGAAGGAAGGAAGGAAGGAAGGAAGGAAGGAAGGAAGGAAGGAAGGAAGGGAGGGAGGGAGGGAAGGAGGGAGGGAGGGAGGGAGGGAGGGAAGGAGGGAAGAAGGAAATAGTGAAGAAAGGAACAACATTGCCCAACTGGAGCTGGCCAGTTGGGTCCCCAGTGGAGAAGCTGCTAGTACAGTGATTTCCCTAAAGTGCAAGTCCAGTGACTCCCTATTGCCTCCAGGATCAAATAAGAAATCCTCTATTTGGCATTCAAAGACCTTCATAACCTAGCCCCATCCTGCCTTTCTAATCTTCTTACATCTTACTCCCCATCAAGTGCTCCTCAATCTAGTGACACTTGTCTCCTTGCTATTCCTCAAATAAGATGTTCCGTCTCTCAGCTCTAGTCATTTTCTCTGGCCATCTACCATGCCTGGAATATTCTCGTGCCTCATTACCACTTAGTGCCTTTCCTCAGTTCCTTTTAAGTCCCAAATAAAACCCTGTTTTCTATAGGAAGCCTTTCCCATCCCTCCTTAATTTTGTCACCTTCCCTCTTATTTATTTCCTATTTATCCTCCATATGGTTGTTTGCACATGATGATTTGCATGTTGTCTTCTTCTACCCATTAGAATTTGAGTTGAGGGCAGGATAATCTTTTACCTCTTTTTTTTCCCTAGGGCTTAGCACCTTGCCTGGTCCATACTAGGCCCTAAATAAATGTTTATCAATTGAATTACTACTAAATGACTGGTCTTTTCCAGGGATGTGTCTTTGATTAATTTTGTAATATTTCTCTCAAACAAGTCATCACTGGGAATAGGAATATCTTATATACCTCTAAATATATAGATATGTATTTAGAGGTATATAAGGTATATTTATAAATAAATAATCTAAATATGTTATATACCTCTATTACTCTTTGTTTAACCAGAGGTTTTAACTTTTCAGCAATTATTATGTTCTATATACAAAGCTATATAACATGACTAAAATATAGGTATTTTTTAAAGTGACCCTGGGGAGGGGGAGCAGTGAGCCACTTTGGCTTCTTCAAAGTGCTACGTAATTTCACAATGTGATCCAGGTTAATCTCCTATTCAGTTCCAGCTCATTTTGCATCTGCAACACTTGTCCACAAAGTGCATTGATGGAGGCAGCAAGGCCAGGTGCATTGAGTACTGAACTTGGAGTCAGGAAAACCAGAGCAGGTAGGTGGTGCAGTGAATAAAACATTGGCCCTGGAGTCAGGAGGACCTGAGTTCAAATCCTGCCTTAGATACTTAAACACTTACTAGTTGTGTGACCCTGGACAAGTCACTTAACCCTGTCCCTGTATGTCTCAGTTCCTCATCTGTAAAGTCAACTGGAGAAGAACATTTCAAACATCCAGTTTCTTTGCCAAGAAAACCCCAAATAGCATCATTAAGAATTCAAAAGGACTGAAAAATGACTGAAGAACAACAATATATATGAATGAATTAATATATAAATAAATAAAAGAATGAATGGAAAAGCACTATGGCACCTTGTTTTATGCTGCTTTTTTATTTGTATGTGGCAGAAACTTGTTAAAAAATATGTGGAAGACACCTTGATGGAGTGCAGCCTTTGAAGCTGCATTTTGTTTTGATGGTTAAAAAAAATTAATCAACAAGTGATAGATAGAAAATGTTAATCTATTCTCTACACCTCACAATTCAATCGTATGAATCTAAAGATGTGATCTATGGAAAACTACCTGTAAATGTCTGCTTGTTTCTGTTTTCTTCAAGACTATTATCATTATGTTAAAGGAAAATTCTCAGGAAGATTTTATAGAGATGAGAGATGATGGCTGGTGGCATCTTCTATATTTCTTTCCCCCAATTCCTTGTTTAAGAGTAGTCTGCGATCTTTTTCCATTCTTTGGTAATCAGTCAGTCTTTGAGATATCTTAGAAATCAATTCCCT
Organism: Petaurus breviceps papuanus; assembly: GCF_028583685.1. Classification (NCBI taxonomy): domain Eukaryota; kingdom Metazoa; phylum Chordata; class Mammalia; order Diprotodontia; family Petauridae; genus Petaurus; species Petaurus breviceps. Next base: position 26,848,588 of record NW_027185798.1, read on the forward strand.
AGTACCTCTAAAATGTTACACCTCCAACATGGATTTCATTTGTATATATTATAGAGAACCAGTTGCTTTTCCTGTACCTCCTTAAGTCCCACTGATGCAACTTCACACAGTAAAATGGATTCTGATGTGTGGGAATCTAAGTACAGTATTCCCCCTACTGTTGCTGCTAAGGATAGGTCACTCAGATATGATAGTAGATCATTTCCATTCACATATATTTTTCTTGCTTCCAATTACCTTCACCAAAACTGTCAGGATGATTTGGTTTAGCTGGCTTTCACATAACTATTCTGCAGACTTGTTTTCTTCTTAACTCCTCCCTCTTTCCCATCATCCTCTATGATTTTTTGAAGGTAGGTCTAACCATGAAGCTCTTGTTGACTTTCACCACCATGTCTCTATAGTCTGCAGGGATAGCAGGTGTTTACTGCTGGGGGGGGGTCTCCTAGACTCCTTTGGCCTTCTCACAATGATAATTATTTTGCATCAATTAACCTTAATGAAGAAATGGTGATAGCCAGAGTTAGTGACTCTATTTTCATCCATTTCCTATTTTTAGGACTTGACAGCTTGTTTAAATAGGCCAGGTTAAAGTTTCTGCAATCATGTGCATCTTCATCCTTTCTTCTTATTCAGTATTCTTTTTTTGTTTTGTTTTGTTTTGTTTTGTTTTGTTGCTGAGGCCAATGAATGATCTGACTGCACAGAAACAGCTAATTCTGAAGTGGATGCTATTTTTGTAAACTGTCAGTTTAAACTGCCTATCGAGATAGAGCCAAATTGGGATGACTGGTGTTGGCCACGACCAATGCTTTTCGTCTTTCATCTTGAAGAAAGATGTCCAGGTAATAGGTTTCTAAGTAGTCTAAATGCTTTGGTCTTTTTCATTTCTGGATCCTGATCTGTACTTCTGGCATATTCTCCTCTGTGCTTACCTTCAAAATGAAATCACTCAGTAGGATTTTCTACATTAACTTAATTTGGAGGCTCTTTTTCAGAGAACTTCTAATTCTTCATTTTCTGCTGCAGATGTTCTTACATCAACAACAATTATTTTCATCATAATCTGTTTGCTTATGCCCATGGGGCTCCAAGGCAATATAGCCAAAGTAACCCATGAAATAATGTTTCTTTTTTTTTGCTTTGGAATGCATGATAAAATCAACTCTGCCAATTCCTTGATTGGCTTCTGAGAGAAGAATAGGTGAGTCATTCTTCCATTTAGCTACAAGGTCATAATGTTTTCTGGGTTTATTTTTAACAGCAATATCAATGTGGCAGTGGTTCCTTTCTCACCATAATGTTTAAGTTCACTAGATGTTGAACACAGATTATATTTCGAAAGCTCCAGCAGTACAAACAAACAAATAATATTTGTGGACAGCCTATGAAGAGTACATTTCCTGGCAAGCTCTTCTTTGGAGAAAGATGTGGGTTTGAATCTTGACTCTGCCATATATTAGCTGTCAGACCTTCAGTAAGTTCTGCCATGTCTCTGGGCCTTCGTTTTTTTTTCCCTTTATAAAGTGCAGAAATTGAATAAGGCCTTTTACAGCTCTATGATCTCTTGGTCTATTCCTTCCAGTCTGTCACTATCACAGAAGAAATGTAAGGGAACCGTTCAGGATTGAGGTACATTTTATATTTGTATGCTTCATATATCACCATGGCCAAAAAATTCACAGTCTAGTGATGGACAAGTCTCTATTGATTTGTTTCTCTATGCATAGTTAGACCAGTTCTCAGACAGAAGACACAGTCTGTTATTGATTGATATTGACTTATTACTATCACTATTATTACAATTAACAGGTAGCATTTACACAGGATTTTATGTGTAGTCCCATTTGATCTTCACAACTATCCCTATTTTACAGATGGGGAAATTGAGGCTGAGAAAGGTCAAATATCTTGCCCAGGGTCATATTTCTACTAAGTATCTGAGGCATGATGTGAACTCAGGTAGATGGCTCAGTGGATAGAGCACCAAGGCTGGAATCAAAAAGACTCATCTTCATGAGTTCAAATCTGGCATCAGTCACTTAGTACCTGTGTGACCCTGGGCAAGTCACTTAACTCTGCTCACCTCAGTTCCTCATCTGTAAAATAACCTGCAGAAGGAAATGGCAAACCACTCCAGTGTCTTTGCCAAGAAAATCTTAAATGGGGGAATGAAGCAAGGAACACAGCTGAACAACAGCAACAAAGCTGCTTGATTCCAGTTCTAGAATTCTATCACATGCATTATTTAGTTACCTTTCCAGCTAGTAGATTCTTTCTGACCTTGGATTCCATTAGTTTAGTCTTTAAGAACCCAGGGTCATATCCAATGAGGCATGACATTCTATAATTTGTAAATGAAATAAATCTTCTGACAAACCTTTGAAAACAAATCACCTTGTAAATGTGAATTATTATGTCATTATCTTAACATAATTAGGATCATAGATTTGGAGCAAGAAGGGCCTGTAGAGTCTATTAAATCCAGCCCCTTCATTTTTATAGATGGGGAAGCTGAGGCAAAGGAAATTTTAGTGATTTACCCATAGTCACACGGTATCAGAAGCAGTAATTGAACCCAGGTCCTCAAGCAGCAGAACTAAGGCTTATTAACCTTTCTACATTTGCTCAGCTCAGTCCACTGAAAATTTCTTTTCATGATGAAGATCTCAAATTTCATAAAGAGAAATGTTGGCTAAGGAGAATTCATTCTACATTATAGTGAAGTTTGATGAAGGTATTTCGAAGAGTGAAGGAGATCTATGGAGACCCAGGACTGAGAGGGAGTGCAGAATAGTGAATAGAGGGCTGGAACTGCATCAGGAAGAGGGGATTTTAAATCCTGCTCCACAGGCTAACAAGTTGTAGCACCCTGGGCAAGTGATATCAGCATTTATTCTGTCTTGGGTTTTATCTCATCTGTGTGATGAAGGAGATGGACTAGATGACCACAAAGGTCCCTTTCTGCTCTAAATCTATGAACCTATGGACTAGGTTCCCGAAAACATGCAGTGGGTAAGGACAAAAGGAGAAGCTGACCAAAGAAAGCACACTTGAGTTGTATAAGTTTTTATTAGTGGTCTCAGTTTTCCTGTTATATGGTGGACAGTATTTCATCAGGTCATAGATTTAGAGCTAGAAAGATCTGAAAGGACTTCTAATCCAGCTTTGTCTTTTTACAGATGAGAAAAACAGAGGTCTGAAACAGCTGAGATGTGAGACTAGGTCTTTTGGATCCAGAACTCTTTGCTCTGCAGTTTAATGCTTCCTACATGCGAAGAAGAAGAAGAAGAAGAAGAAGAAGAAGAAGAAGAAGAAGAAGAAGAAGAAGAAGAAGAAGAAGAAGAAGAAGAAGAAGAAGAAGAAGAAGAAGAAGAAGGAGGAGGAGAAGGAGAAGGAGAAGGAGAAGGAGAAGGAGAAGGAGAAGGAGAAGGAGAAGGAGAAGGAGAAGGAGAAGGAGGAGAAGGAGAAGGAGAAGAAGGAGAAGAAGAAGAAGAAGGAGAAGGAGAAGGAGAAGGAGGAGAAGGAGAAGGAGAAGGAGAAGAAGGAGAAGAAGAAGAAGAAGAAGAAAAGAAGGAGGAAGAGGAGATGACTATGATGATGTCAACAAGAGCAGCATTTAAACAGCATTTTAAGGCTTGAAATCACTTTACATACATTTGATTCTAATACCAACCTTGCATGGTAAGTACTAGTGTTTCCTCCATTTTACAATGGAGGAAACTGAGGCTGAGAGAAAGTAAGTAACTTGACTGAAATCATACAGTTGGTAAGTGTCTAAGGCAGCACTTGGTTTTAAGTCTTTCTGACTTCAAGTCCAGCTATCTACCACACAAACTAGTTGCCTCATATGTCTCTTAGGATGTTGTAAGGACAAATGAGGCAATTCTGGGTGCTTAGAGATCTTTGGAAGGATTTTTATGAGGGGAAAATATTTCTTAATTAGTACTCCTTCATCTAATGTCACTTCAGAGACGTATCCACTCATCCAGAGTTCCCCCACCCAGAAGGACATAATGCAAATGTTGTTGATTTCAATTGTTCTCATCTTGATAAACATTTTATCTGGAATTCAAAAAGCTGGAAATGACAAAGGAGAAGGGGGAAGCTGGTTCTGAACAAAAGGACCTAGAGGAGGACAAAATATGTCTCGGATTTGCCACAAATGCAGGCTTTTCATATACCCTCCCATGTACAGCCCCTTCCTTCTCCCAGTCACAGAACACAGACAATGGGAATGACAGCTGTTCAGCAAGGCCATCTGGGAGAAGCACAGATGAGAGTATAGAGAAGGAAGCTGTCCACGTGAGGAGACTCTCTCAGGATTCTTAGTCCTGGACTGAAGGAACCCAGCAAATGCTAATTGCAAATGAATGCCTGGTCAAGTTTGCATGTCACTTTTATAGAGGACATCTCTCTCTCTACAAAAGATTGATGTCTATAGACACAATCCAACCAGTCATGCAGTCAGCCTGAGTCAGTCAGTTGCAACTCCTCAAACTCTGTATTTGTGGATTGATCACTGGCAGGGTTACATCAAGATTTGTGAGGTGAAGAGTGGAAATTATAGAGCATGGAAATCATTGCAAGCTGTTGCTTTTCTGGGCTTATCAGAGGGGAGGCCGATTGGGGAAGGAACTGGGGGAACCAAAGCATCAGGACCCAGGGAGGAGACATAAGCAGAAGTCAAGCACAAATTCAATTGACTGGAACAGGATGCAGAGGAGGGAAGAGTGATTTGACAGAGAATTTAGGAAAGCTGCATCTAAGAAGCATGGATGGAGAACCAAGGAAGGCTGTTTGGGAGTTTTCAACACTAGCACAGCAATTTAAGTTGTCACTGGGTAAAGTGTGACAATCTTTGACCTCCCTTTAATGGTGCACTGAAGGAATGCTCAAGTCGATATCTTAGAAAGGCAAGGAAATGGGGCAAGCCTGAGGTCCTCCTATAACCTTGAAACACAACTTGAAGGAATTATGCATACTTTCAAATGAGAAAATCAACCCCATATTTTATTTCAATTACTTATCTTATGGAGAGGCAGTATTGCATAGTGGGTATAAATATAGATATAGGAAGATAGATAGATAGATAGATAGATAGATAGATAGATAGATAGATAGATAGATAGATAGA
>NW_027185798.1:26853734-26856908 GCF_028583685.1 Petaurus breviceps papuanus
AGATAGATAGATAGATAGATAGATAGATAGATAGATAGATAGATAGACACAGACAGACAGACAGATAGATAGATAGAAAGATAGATAGATAGATAGATAGACAATGATGTCAATAGCTGCAGCATTTAAATAACATTTTAAATTTGAAAATGACTTTACATATCACATTTGAATGTTACAACAGCCCTGCATGACAAATACTACTATTTCCACCTATTTATAGTTGAGGAAACTGAGGCTGAGAAAGGTTAAGTAACTTGACTGGTACCGTATAGTTAATAAGTAAAGAAAATTTTTCTGACCTTAACAGAAGATCGAATGATGGTCTAAACTTTTATTCACTTACAGAAAACAATTGCTTTATCCACCTGATTAATAAGAACACACCAAACATTATATATAAAAGAACAATAGTCAGAAGGTGTGTGATTTGTCCCAATACTTTATCTTAATTTCACGAACATAAGATCAGAAGAATGATGGGAAATTGGTATAATCTTTTTTTCCCCTCAAAATATACCAAAGAAGAAAGTTACATGAGTGTAATTAACTCCATTTCTGCAGATGAGGAAACTAAGGCAATCTGGTACAATAGAAAGCAGACTACTATTGAAATTGGAATAACTAAGTTTTTAGCCCAGGTCATCTAGTTGCTGTATGACACTAGACAAGTCATGTAGACTCTCTGTGTCTCAATTTCCTCATCTGCAGCATGTGAATAATATCTTTGTGATTTTTACAGTCAAAATTACTGTGTAATTCTTTAGGATTGCTATGACAGTAGCCCCTTGTAAACCATAAAGACCCATGTAAGTATGAACTGTTGCTATTAGCAAGGGTTACACAGGTATTAACTGTGAAAGCTGGGACCTGAATGAATGTCTTCTCACTTTGTGAGATGTATTCTTTCCTCTGCACCATGGTGCCTCTGCTACCTCAACAGAATCCATTTTCTATTTCCTCTTATTCTGTCTGAACCCTTGGAAACTGATCTCAGCTTGCTTCAATTCAACTCAACAAACCTTTCTTAAGAGTCTCTAACGTATGGAGCACTGTGCTAGAAACTGGATGGAGATAAAAAGATGAATAAGACATAGTCCCTGCCTTCATTTAAAATTCTTCTACAAAGCGTTTACATGGAAACTGCTGCCTAACTGCTTTCCTGCCTGATCCTTCCTGTGTTTCTATATCCTTTGGTTGGTGATCTGGTCTGTTTGTTAGAATGCGTTTTCTGCCTGTAGCACCTATATATAGTCCTCCCAGAGTAGCTGCTTTACTGGTCACAGGCATGGATTTGTATTTCACCTTGTAATCCAACATCCATCAAAGCTTCCTCCACCTTCCACTTTGGGAGCTGTCCACAACCTGGTGCTGACACCACCACCAGCTCAGCTGTAACACCTGAGTTTTCAAGTTTGATCTTACCAAGTTATTCTACCCTTTATCCAATGGAGCTTTTAATAAATTCACCTCTGCCCTCCCATAGAAGTGTAAGCCCAAGAATAGCTGATAAGTCTGATTTCCTCCTTACAGTGGATCATTCTGCAGAAAGAATAGGGACCAGGAAGTCATAGGACTTAGAGTTAGAAGAAACCAAAAGGAACCTCAAGGATCATATAGTTTAAACCTGCCACATTATAGATATGAAAAATGAAGCCTAAGTAACATAAATGACTCACTCAAGACCACACAAGTTTCAAGCAGCAGACCTAATAATGAAACACAAGTTCTCTGATCACAAATTAAGTACTCTTGAACACAGTGTTAAAATAGGTAAGGGTTAAAAAAAATCTTAAAGTAACAATGAATTCCATTTCAAGAATGGAAAATCCCACAATGGTACTCATAATAACTTTGATAGCTTTATTTTAAGCATCTGTTATTATAAGCAAGATATCTCATGGCATACTAACTGACAATTATATAGCACTGTAAGTCTTGGAAAGCATATTACAAACATGATCTCATTTGATCCTCACAACAACGCTGGGAGGTATTTCAAATATAATCAGCCCCATTTTACAAGTGAGGAAACTGAGGCTTAAAGAGGCCAAGAGGATTGCCTATAATTACACAATCTTCCAGCGTCAGAGGTGTGACTAGAGTTTTCCATCAGTGAACAAAGATTGATTTTGCTATGTTCCATGAGCCTTGCTAAGTGCTCAGAACAGACAGAAAAGCAAAAAGAGTCCCTGGGCTCATGGAGCCCACATTAAGGGGAAGAGGCAACATGTAAGCAACAGAAGACATATATGGAGATACGTGTGTGTGTATGTACATATGTGTGTGTGTACTCAGGTATCCACATTTCTCATTATAACTTCCTGCTATTTAAAGCTCAAAAGTGCTCTGAGACTTTGGGGACAGCATATATTTTTATCTACCACTCCATCCATCAATAGTTATTAATAGATATCACTAGATAGAGAAATCAATTGGTATCTCTATCAATATATAATTCTATTGACAACAAATTGTTGTTATTTAGTTGTTTCTAGTCATGTCCAATTCTTTGTGACCCCATTTGGGGTCTTCTTGGCAAAGATGCTGTAGGGGTTTGCCATCTCCTTCTCCAGCTTATATTACAGATGAGGAAACTGGGGCAAATTACATTAAGTGACTTTCCCAGGGTGATACAGCTAGTAAGTATCTGAAGCCAGATTTTAATTCAGGTCTTCCTGAACACAGTCCACCACCCTATCCACTGTGTCACCTCACTGCCCTATTGATACTAATGGATAGATATGAAAGAATATGGACAGAAACAACTGTTCAAGGTGAATGGGGCAATAACAAATGATAGAAAATACAGAAATGTTCAAGCATTCTCTTGCTTCCTTTTATCTGTAAAGGAAAATAATCTAGATCCAAATGAAGAGGATAAGAATGGCTAATAAGGAAAAGAAACAAAGAGAAGTAGGGAAATGATAGGAGGACCCACAGCCATAATGAATGAGTTGAAGTCAACAATCCCAGATAAACTGCTGCCCAGGTCATTGAAAGAACTGGCAGATATGACTTCAGAATAACTAACTTTGAAATGGAGAGTGGCGGGGGAGGGGGAAGATCCACAGGACTAGAGACTTGTTCCTTAGGGTTGGGTGCATTAGAATGTTATTAAGGGAAGGTTAGTGAACATCTAGAAAAAGGAAGGACTGATTTAAAAGGAACCAG
>NW_027185798.1:26857308-26922532 GCF_028583685.1 Petaurus breviceps papuanus
TATATTTAGGTGTATTCAGAACAAATTAAATAGCTAACTCCAAAGAATAACTATTAATGTCTTTCTATCAACTTGAAAACAGGTCTCTAATAGAGTGACCCAACAATCTGTCCTTGGTCTTGTGCTATTCAACATTTTTTATCAATGATGTGGATAAAAGCAGAAATGGCTCACTTACCAAGTTTGCTGATGATACAGAGCTAGGAAAGACAGCAAAAATATTTGATGACAGAGTCAGGCTCTAGAGAGATTTTGACAGAATGTTAAGCCAAATATAAAAAGAGGAAATTTATTAGGAACATGTGTAAAACCTTACATTTGACTTCAAAAAGTCACCTTCAAGAGTCCAAGATGTGGAAGGTATGTGTAGGCCTCAGTTCATCTGAGTTTTAGTGGACTGAAATATAAATATGAATCGACACTGTGACATAGCAGTCCAAAATGTATAGATAATAATAGAAGTGGGACATTTGGGACCTGTGATTGAGTGACATTTGGGGACAACACATAAGCATCAGGGGATGGGAGGAGTGAGGGATGTGTCCCCTATTCCCTGGAAAAGATTGAATCTAAGAAGCTCCATTTGCACAAGAAATTTATTCCTCATAGCTTCTGTCCAGAATTTCATAGGCCTAAAAAGTATTTAGAGAAATCCAGGTTTCTTCTTTCTTACTCCAAACCCAAAAAAGGCCACAGAGGTAGGACTGGGGAATATTACATCATACTTTCTCTAGCGTCCCACAGGAAAGAATTCATTGGGCTGGACAATCCTAGTCATTGCTCATGTGCTAGTCATTTTAATGCTCCATATGGGGGGGTCAGTATCTCATGGTGGAACTCCTCCTTCTTCAGCAGCAGCTTCCTTCCAGTGACTGATCAGCATACTTGGGGTTTTTCTTCATGATATGGCTCCTAATCTTCTGGGTCTGCTGTCAATTCCCCTACACAGTGGTTTGACACTCTAGTGACTCTTGGACTCATCATGACCACATCCTATGGTGGCTCCTATAGGTCAGCTGGGGAGTATACTCTGTAATCTCTGAAGTCTTTTCATTTATCTTTTATTTTAAACAACAATAATCAGTAAATAAATAATGTATAAGAGGGTTTATAAGAAACTTCAAGCCTCTATTATGTACAGTAGTTTTTTTTAAAGAGGTATACACACATATTAAGGTGTGTGCATATATATGTATGTATGTATGTATACACACATATAGAAGGAAGAAAGAAGAAAAGAGGAAGAAAGAGGGAAGAAGGAAGGAATGAAAGAAGGAAAGAAAGGAAGGAAGAAAGGGAGAGAAGGAAAGAAAGAAGGAAGGAAGGAAAAAGAAACAAAGAAAAAAAGAAAGAAACAAAGAAAGTTCAACACTTATTATGTGCCAGATACTGTGCTAAGTGCTGGGAATACCAATACAAAGAAGCAAGGAGTCACTATTTTAATGGTAGAAGACAGCCCACTTGACAATACATTTGAAAGGGGATGGGGACTCATTACTTGTGATGATGAAGATAGTTCATGGGGAGTGCTGTGAAGACCCAGAACCTGGAAAGATAAGTAAAAAGCGAACCACTCAGTGACCTGGAACCAAAGCACAAGAATCCAAGGTTCTGGTGATGGGGAGAAGATGATGAACTGAAAACCAAAGACATGGTGTGGAGATGCTCAGAAAATCACATGGAGGGCTAGGCCCTGGCAAGATCCATCTAGAGCTCCTTCATCAGTCTTCATCATAGCACTCTAAATGATACCTCCAATGCCCGCAGGATCCATGTCTCCTGACATCATAAACCACTGTTCTCTTTTCACAGAATCATAGGATCATATATTTACAGCTATAAGGGACCTTAGTGTCCATCCAATCCAACCGTATCTCTTTTTCAACAAAGGAGGAAACAGAGGCCCAGTGAGAGGAAATGACTTGGTCATAATCACAAACAACCATAATAAATACTATAGATGGGTCTTGGAATCTGGTTTTTCCTTATTTCCAGGTCCATACTCTATTGATTCCACCAGAACAGCCTTACTTGATTTAATGATGAACTCAGGCCTGCTCACCTCCCTCCAAATGATGACCAAAAAATAGAAAATGTCCACAAAGGGGAATAAAACTAGGAATGTCAGAAGGAGAAAGGGGAGGGATTAAAATGTATTTTTATTTCTTTCTTTAGAAAATTTCCATCTCTGACTTTAAGTGGGCACAGAAACTGTCATGTCACCTACTAATCTAACATTTTACACACACAAACACACATGCATATATACGTATATAAATGGAGAGAGAGAGAGAGAAAGAGAGAGAGAGAGAGCGAGCACACACTAGAGAGCACTGCAGAACTGAATTGCCTCAGGATATTACACAGAAGCAGAAAGTATAATGTCAGCACTTCAGCCATAGGTCCTCTTGCTTATTCCTTGTTGTCCTCTGAGGCATGCTAGGAGAGCCATCACAGCCTGAAGACTGCAAAGAGGGGGTTTGGGATGTTTGTGAAATCTCTTCAGGAGAGTTAACAGGAATCCGATGATTAAGTCAGACCAAACTATGCCTAGGGAGAAGGTTTGGATAGGAAACTCCTTAGATTCATAGTCACCTAAGCTAGAACTTAAATTATGTTTAAACTCTTTTCCCTCATAGATCTGGTCCCAATTTAATCAGTAATTCCAACAAGTGTGTGCCAAGCATTGTAAGGCTGTGGGGGTACCAAGAGAGGCAAAAATGTCCTTGAGGACAAGGGCTATTCATTTCAATGGGGACAATGATATGTAAATAACTAGGTACAAAAAAGTTATCTATAAAGTCGATGAAAATAATCTGAATAGGGAAGACGTTAACAGCTTGTGGGCCTGGGAAAGGCCTCCTTGCAGAAGGTCAGATTTGAAATGAGCCTTGAAGGGAGCCAGGGAAGGTAAGAGGCAAAAACAAGGGGGAAAAGCATTCCATGTATGAGAACAACCAATACAGAACATGGAGATAGGAGATGGAATGGGATGTTCAGGGAATATTAGGCTACTGTAATTGGATCATAAAGGGCATGGAGAGGAAAAAGGTGTAAGAAGGCTGAAAAGGTAGAAAGCATAAAAGTCATGAAGAGTATTAAATGCCAAGTAGAAAATGTTGTAATAAGTTCTTAAGGAAATAGGGGGCTATTGAAGGTCATTGAGCAGGGTCTTGAAATCTGTTTTTTCCTTATTTCCTCCAAGAGTGAGGAAAGATTTAAGGCACGTGTTTCTACGCCAAATGTTCCTGTGGACTATTTGTGCGTGACCTGTGATAGAGTCTTCCAAGTTTGTATTGGTCAGATCAGTCATAGTTGGACACATTGTACCTTGACCCCAACATAGTGATGTCATCTTGGGCTTGTTCTAGAATGAAGGACAATGCTCGTGCAATAGCACAGGTGTGAGATGATAAAGGTCTAAGCTGAAGGGCATGGTTATATCAGAGAAGAGGAGATCTCCAGAGAGAGATGTTATAAAAGTAAAAAATGACATTTAACAATGAATTGGACATGGTGAGTGAGTGCGATTGAGGAGTGAATGATGACACCAAAGTTGCAAGCCTGGGGGAGTGGAATGATATGATGGGAATAGAGAAGTTTGGAAAGCATAAGAATTTGGGGAGAAAGATAATGAATTCTATTTTGGACATTTTGAGTTTGAGATGTCTCCAGAAGATCCAATTCAAGATAAGCAGAGACTAGAAGTGGTAAAGATATCTGGTAATCATCTCCATAGAAATGGTCATTGAGTCTACTGGAGTTGATAAGATCACCAGGTGAGATATTAGAGAGAAAGAAGAAAAGACAGTACAAGAGAGAACCTTGGAGGTGTGCTGGAGCCAGCTCATACCAACTTAAAGGAACTGATTGTTAAATTTTCAGTGTGATCATTTATACCTCAGAAATTGGCAATTACTACATATAAATCAGGGGTTGATTTATTGTTTTGCTGATTGGTTAGGCTTACATGATTGACAAAATGTTAACAATGAAGAGTAAACTTTAAAAATGCATTATTTTCAGAAAGGTGGTTGTTTCTAAATATTATACATTATTTTATTATATTAAACATTATACCTGGAGAATACTGGTGATTAGTATTCATAACTTGAAGAAAGAAAGCAAACAGAGAAGGCACAGTTGGGGAGTAGGAGAAGAACCAGCAGAAATTAGTGTCACAAAAAACTAGAGAAGAGAGAAAGTACCTAGAAGGAGAAAGTGAGATGCTACAGAGAGGTCAATGAGGATCAGGATTGACAAAAGACCATTCATTCAATTTGACCAATAAGACATCATTACTTTAATAATATCTTTGACTTGAGTTTAATGATTCAGTTTTGACAATCTCATGGCATTAACTTGTTGGTATGTATTGTAAAAAAAAATCTTACTTTAGTAAAATCTACAGCGAAAAGATGTTAAAAGTATCTAATCACCAGCCATGGTCCAAATTTGCATAGATATCAGCAGGGGAGAGGAACACCTTCTATCTTTCTGCTTCTGTCTACAAGTGAAGGTGCTGCTCTGCTAGGGGGATCAGAGGAATTTGAGTTTGTCCAGATTACCTAAACACTCTTATTTTAGGGAAGATGATCTGAGGACCTAAAGCATTTAAGTAGTTTCTCAAAGGTCATATGGATAATAGTCAATCAGGTTTTTAAAAAATAAACATTTATTAAGAGCACTGAGAAGTTAAGTGATTTACCCAGGGTCACACAGCCAGTCTGTGTCACAGGTGGCACTTGAATCCAGGATTTCTTGGCTTCAAATTCCCTTCTGTGTCCACTACACCAGGGCTTCTTAATCTTTTTCCACTCATGACTCCTTTTCGGTTTGGGCAGCATACATTGGTGTCATGTGATGTGATAGCATGTATGGTGCAAAATGCTCATGCTTTGTATTCAGAACCAAGGCTGCAGTGAAATTGCAGGATGCAACATGGGCAGCACTGCCAGAAACACATAGGATTCATTACACATTTGATTTTTAATTAATTTTTGGTTGTTGTGTGTTCAGAAACCTTTTCCTGTTGCCAAATTTTTCGCCACCCCATATGGAGCTATGACCCACAGTATAAGAAGTGCTTCCCTATACCACAGCTGCCTCTCCCTTATATCTAGTTGGTGCATAATAATGTTTTAAAATTGAATTGAGAACCAGGAAGCATCACTTCTACATATTTCAGTGTCCACATATGTAAGCCAGAAAATAAAGACAACAAATTGTTACATGATATTTGGGGGTTTACGAAGCACTCTCTTTATATCTACCTCGTGAGGGAAGTAGCATAATCATCACCCTTCTTTTAAGGAAAGAAAGGTGAATAGGCTCGTCCAAGGGGCCACAGCTAGTAAATATCAGAGCCGCAATTCACAATTGCCACTAAAGCCAACACTCATATCATTATTGCTTTTTGTTTCTCATGCACTCTATAGGTCTTGGCAAATGTCTATTAGACCTAAAAGTATTTTGAAAAATAGGAAGCATTTCTGAAATGTAAGCCATTTATTTATAACTATTAGCAGCATTATTATTATAAGCAGACTTATTATTTTCATAGGTTCTTTTCCCTAACCTCTTAGCATTGGGGTACAAAGTTACTGACTGCTGACAGCAAGCATCTATTCTATGTGCTAGGTGCTTAATAAATGCTTATTTTCTTGACCTGACTCACTTATGGCATGACATATTTTTCAGATGATTGAAAAAAAATAACTGAACAACATGCAAGTCACTGTGCTAAGGGCTAGGGATACACAGAAAGTCAAAAGATTTTTTCTGTCAAGGAACTCCCAATCTAATAGGGGAGACAACATGAAATGTAAAAATATGAGATGCAGGAGACCATTAAGACCGGTTTTGCCAGTGCTGACACCCACACTCTAAATTCAGGGGCTCATATTTTGCTCCAAACCCCTTCAGCAGAAGACACTCACAAGAAATCTGCAATTTCCAGAGTTCAGAGCCTGCACTCTGACACTAGTTGTTAGACTTTCTGGTCAAACCTTGCAAGCGTTTCTCAAGAATGTTGAAATAGAAATGGAATAAAGAGCATTATAGCTAGCTGCCAGCACACTGGGTGAGCCTGGGCCAGCGTTCTGTATTCATCAGGGACTGTGTGTGGCTGCTTCCTGTCTCCAGGTCCTGGAATGTAGATGGAATGCTGGCCGTTTTAACAAGGGAAGCAGAAAGTCTTTCTCATCCTTCCAGGAAAGCAATAAAGCTCTTTGCCAGAACCATTTATACCCCTTCTAACCTTCCAAATGATGCTAAGCAATGGGAGCCAGGGGGAAGAAAGGATTCCTTCTTATCTTCCTACATTCCTACAGTCTGCTCCTCTGAGATGACAGAGATGAGGACACCTCAGAATATGGATAATTGTTGAGGATGCCAGTGTCCCAAGTGGCTGATTCCCCTACTCTCTGCTGTGTATTTCTTTTTAAAAAGTGACTCCATGACCCCCTTTTTATATGTTCCTTCTTTTTTCTGCCCTCATTTTAGGAACCCTATTGACAACTCTTGTCACCCAACTTTTTTTTGAAACAAATAAAACCTCAAACCTTTGAATAAAATGCACAATCGAGCAAACAGAGCACACTGGCTTAGTCTGAAAATATATCTCATTCTGCACCTACTTTGAATGCATCATCTCACTGTCAGGAGGCAGGTGGCAGACCTCACTGGTCCTGTGGAGTCATGGAGAGTCATTGCATTTATAAAAGTTGTTAAGTCTTTCTTAGTTGTGTTAATTTTTACAATAATGTTCTTTGATTTTTTTTCTTTGTTGTATTTTTCTCCCCCTGACTTCAGATGCCCAATCTCTTCATTAGTCATGCAAGTCCTTCCAGACTATCTGAAAATGTTCCTTTCATTCTTTATTCTAACAGTAATATTCCATTACACTCATAATTCATAATTGTTCAGCCATTTCCCCAATTGATAGACACTTTGGTTACCCTGTTTTCCATTAAAGAATCTCAGATTAATGGATCTTAGATAACAGTCTGCTGGTCAAAATATATCAGATTGTTTGATCCTAGATAATTGTCTGCTGGTGAAAATTCGGCATAGGCTCTACACAGCATCAGACCAACTGACCTACACCCATCACACTTCCTTTGGACTTCCTTGAATAATAATTTGAAACTATACTTTCCAGTAGCACCGCAGGTTCCCAGAAATACTTAAGGAGATATTTCCCCTTTCCAGGAACACCAGGATAACCTAATTTTTAGTCATACTTATTAGAGATACTGGGTATGTGACTCTCTACAAGTCATTCTACCTCTTAGTTAAGCAATTCGATTCAGAGAGAGTGGCAGGACCACACTCTCAAGTGATACTATCCCTGCTGTTCTATCTGTTCTATCTGGTCCTTCTTTTCTTGTAGATTATATGTATTGCATCTGGAAGACAAAGGTCATGGGCATTGGGTAGATAAAGGTAGTTTTGTTGCTTACATATCTGATGTAGGAATCTCAGAACACCATTGAAAGCTCAGTTGAGCAACACTAGGCAACTCTGTAAGACTACAAGTTGAGAAAAGGTACCAACCATTTGGTTGAGTTTCCTCAGGAAATTCTCTATAACAGTGAAATCACAGATTCTATGCCAGAAATGTTATTATTGTTGTTAACTAGAGAAAGTTATTGTTGATATTTGCATCACTGAAAGTACTAGTGACTCTGCCTTGAAAAGACTCTGGAAAACTACTGATGGACCCCCAAGAAAGGCCTACTTTCTTCAGGACATATGCAGTAAGACCTCCCTAATTTGAACCAATATCCATTAACTTTGCCCTTTGGATGCAACTTATATAATCCATAAGAAAAGAAAGATTAGCTCAATCACCTACAGAGATGGGGTGAAATTTATTGAGCATGTGGTCTTGCCATTCTCTTGGCATCAACAATCCATAGTAATTATAACACCATGAAACCATGACTAATGGCAGCCAGATCCACAGACTCGATAACCAGTAACAGGTGGGAGCCATCTGCTTGTTCTTGTAGTACTTGCTTGTGGGTGAAAGGGTAAGAGGTTGCTTAGCTCCATCCTCCTGAGGGATGGAACCATTACCTTTATGACACACAAAAGTGATTGCTTGTGCAGTTCATGCGCAGGGGCAGCTGGATGTTTTTCAGTTGCCAGGGAAGGTACAATAACCCTGATGTTATTTTCCTGCAGTGTACATTGTCAGCATATGAGGTGTCAGCAGTAAGGAGGCATGAGATAAGGCAAGAGATTTGTATTTGCTCATTCCCACCATCAGCCCCAAGACCACCAGTGGCCAGCTTCCTTAGGAAATACTAACTATTTCTAACTATTCATATCTTGTAGTATGTTGACTTTTGGCCTCAGATTCCATTAACCAATATGTAGTTGTAATAGATTAGATGCCATCCACATGCCATGCCCAAGAGAAGCAAGTTTCCCCAAAAACAAATCTTCAAAATGATATCTTGTCCTTGGCTGTCACTAATGGGATCATAGGTTTTTAGAACTGGAAGGGATATTGGGATAATTTGATCTTATTTATTCACTTTATAGCTAAGGAAACATGTTTATAGAAGTGAAATGACTTGCCCAAGGTGACACTGGTCACAAGTTGCATAAGTATGATTTGAACTCATGTCCTTTGAATATAAATTCAATTCAAATCTCTTTTAACTATAATATACAGCTTATTTAGTCTTCCTCACTCTTCATTAGATTCACTTAAGAACAAAAGCTGGAACCATAAAAAAACAGAATTCTACAATTCGAAAAGACATTAAGATCCACTTACTCCAACATGAACATGAAAAAGAATCCTAACTCTAATAATCTCAAAGAGTACTCCCTCTAGATTCCTTGTAAGGGTCTTAAATGAAGGGAAATCCCCATATGATGAGGTGGCCCATTCTCTTTTTGGATTAGTCTAAAGTTTAGGAAGATTCTCTTCTTGATATCAAGTCTAAATTTGTCTGGTGTGATTTCTGTGTATTGCTTTTTTAGCATTATCTTCTGGGGCCAAGCAGAAGGCTAATCCCAATTCTCTATGATAGCCTTCCAGATTATTCAACCTAGGTAACTCCAGTTCCATCAACTATCCCTCACATGAATGAATAAATGAAACGAAAAAAACATTTATTAAGTGTGTATTATGTACATAAACACTATGCTAAGTACTGGGATACAAATAGTAAAAGTCAGCTAATCTCTGCTCTCAAAGAGCATCTATTCTAATGAGGGAGACAATACATGCCATGCACTCAGTGCCCACCACCATTCTGCTTGCCTTCCTCTAGACATTCTTCAGTTTATCAATTTCTTTCCTAAACTGGTGCCCAGTACAGAACATAATATCATAGACCTGATATGACTAGGGCCAAGTGTGGTGACACTACCCTCATTACTCGTAATCCATATCTCACTGAACAAATATACAAAGATCTGCTTAGAGGGCTCATACCTAAAGCTGGCATACACCGACACTTTGAAGATTAATGTTAACTTAACAGGAAATTAGTTGACACCCAGGCCAGTGCTAAGTAGCCTTGGCCAAACACTAATGGAAGGGAAAGTTACCTGGGCAAATGAGGGGAGAACGAAGAGAGAATGAAGAGACACATAAAGGAAGGTTGGGAGAGTTCAAAGACATGTTTTATCCATGAGTGATGCAGCTCAGAAAAAAGGAACATCTGTAAGGAAAATGTCACTTCTAGGGAAATGAAACAGAGTCAAAGAACTGAATTTCTCTGGGGAAAAAGAGGTTGGATAAGATTGTCTTTGAGATCTATTCAATTCAAGGGCAAGTAGGTGGCACAGTTGAAAGAGTCCTGGAGTCAGTAAGGCTCATCTTCTTGAGTTCAAATCTGGCCTTAGATACTTACTAATTGTGTGATCCTGGGCAAGTTACTCAATCCTGTTTTCCTCAGTTTCCTCATCTGTAAAATGAGCTATAAGAGGAAATGACAAACCACTCCAGTATCTCTGCCAAGAAAATCCAAAATGGGATCACAGAGAGTCGGACACAACTGAAAACTACCGAACAACTCATTTCAACAAACTTGTTCTAAGTTCCTACCAGGTGCAAAGCTTGAAATGTACATTTCCAGGCATGACGAACGAGTTGGGAGAATGTAAGGGCAAAAAGCAGAAGGCAGAAGGTGATGAGATCAGGAAAAAGTAGTCCAGTTTATTTACAAGATCAATTATGTAAAGGGAGGCAGTATGAATAGAGGAAAGGCCAGATTGTAATCAAATGGTCATGGTGGCTTTCAATTTCAAGCTGCAAAGTCTGTGTTTTGTCCTGAAAGAAACAGAGATACTTAAGGTCCACTCCTGCTCTAACATTTAATGATTCTACAAGATTCATGGACATCATAAGAATAACAAAGTGTGTATTTGTGGCTGATACCACAGTGAGGAAGTTTGAAGTCAGACATTAGGAAGAACTTCCTAGGAGTTGAAAAATAAGCAATATTTGATTGTGTTGCCAAACAAGGTTGGGTCATTTCTATGGCAAATAAAGAAAACACATAAAATCGACCTCAGATTGTTTCTCACCATCTTTCAGATTGTAAGTGAGTTGGACCAAATGAGGATGCTTTCTCGTCTGATGCTTCCCTGAATGATCTCTCGTAGCTGGCTTAGCAAATGCCCAGTCAATTTAAGAGGACAGGTGTTTTTTTCTTAGAGTTTAATGTCAGGGCACTAACAGCAACTATCCTTTGATTAGAAAAGGAAGAAGGATCTGCTCTAATGAAAAGGAACGAGTTCTCTCTTCTCTCTCTTTTCTCTCTTCTTTCTGTCTCTGTCTATATCTTTCTTTGTCTCTATCTCTCTGTCTTTCTCTGTGTCTGTGTGTCTCTGTATGCTTTTTCTGTCTCTGTTTTCCATTTTCTCTCTTTTTCTCTGTGTATCTATCTCTACCTCTATCTCTGTATCTTCCTGTCTCTACTTTGTCTTTATCTCTTTTTTTGTCTCTTCTGTGTTCCTATATGTTTCTTGGTCTCTCTTTTATGTCTCTGTCCTTTCTCTCTTCATCCTGGTGACAATGGAGTCTGACAAGAGTGTTTCAGTAACCTTGGTGACCTGTGTCTGTGCCCAAAGGATGCATTCAGTGAAGCTGCCAGTAGAAAGAAAAATCAGCCACATTCAGAAGCAGTTGCAGTGTTAGGGGCAACAAGGGTGTGTGTGTGTGTGTGTGTGTGTGTGTGTGTGTGTGTGTGTGTGACAGATGAAAGGGAGATAGAGGGAGGGGGAGAAGAAGAGGGAGAAAGAACTTGTATAGGCTGCTACTCCCACTTTCCAACCTCTGACCTAGAAGTGTGAGGTTTGGAGAACCCCCTAATCTACCTTGGAGCCATACAAACCAGAGCCAGGACAAGAATGACCCAGCACCAGGGACTCTGGAACCTTTGTCAGACTCCAGGGCCAACTCCCATTTGTCATCCAGCTCATTGTGGAAATCTCCTCCTGAGGTCATTCTTCTAGGGCTGCCTTTGTCAGCTTTGTGCTGGTTAGACTGAGAGAGGATGTGTGCTGTCTCATCAGAACAGGGAGCAATGGCAGATCCCAAGGGGTTACCCAAGATCAGCCCTTATTGAGCAAAAAGTAACAGCAGGGCTTTGCCCCATAAACCTCGAGGGGCAAAGATCAGCAGGCTTTGGCAGATCCCTCCTTGGCAAGGAGTAACATGGAACTGGGATAGAGAGAGAAATATGCATAACTCAGCAGATAATCAGGCAGAAGGAGGAACGGATGGTATTTCCCAGACCTCTTCTTCAGGGATTGAAATGATAAATTCCATTTTTCTAACCCTAGAAGTCAGATTGCTTTCCTCCTATACTAAGGACCACATATCATGTCCTGGGTATTTTAACCCTTTAGTCTAGAACTTTGGCCCTGGGGTCCCCCTGTCCTGAGTAGTGAATATCTCACCTTGCCCACTCTTTAGGCATGTTTAGGAATGTTTCACTTCACTCCCCATTTCCTGACATCTTCTCCACAGCCTTTTACTCCATCCAGTTCTGAAATCATGATCAAATCAACTCTGCTCTTGTTTCCAGCAAACATGTATCAATCTACTCCTCTAGGGTCCACTCACTGCCCCTGTAACTTTCCAGTCCAAGGTGCCTGTCCCTCTCTACCACTCTCCTATGGGTTATTTTCCCCTATCGGCATATTAGCTCCTTGAGGGCAGAAATTGACTATCTTTGCATCCCCAGGATTTAGTGATCAGTATTTAGTAAGCACTAAATAATTGCTCATATATTCATCTATTGGCCTATTTTCTGGATGGAAAAAAAAACAATGCTCAAAGACATTATGTGACTTTCAAGGGAATATAACTATTGTAAATACCAAAGGCAAGATTCGAGCCCAAGTCTTTCCGGACTCCATATGAGTTGTCTTTTCCATTATACATACTGCCTTTCCCTATAACACAGATTCTTAACTTAGGGTGCATAGGTTCATGGAGAGATGGCAAAAGATCTGTGAATTTGGGATGGGAAAAAAAAATCTTTATTTTCTCTCACTTCAAATAACTTCAGCATTGCTTTCAATTATTTTATAAATGTTTTTCTGAGAAACAGTACATGGTCTTCACCAGACTGTCAAATGGATCTGTGACACAAAAAAACGATTAAGAAACCCTGTTCTAGAGTATCAGGGTGGGGGAAAGGAGGAGCACAAGTTGCTACTACCTGACCCAGGAGGTTTGGAAACTCCCCTGAATAGGACTGGATTGACTGAGACAAGAGTTTCTTGCCATAAAGTCTTTAAGGCCTAAGGTCCTTCTACTTCCCTTCTTTCTGGTTTTTATCCTTAAGTGACTAGTATATGCAGTGGACTGTGGGTATACAAAGATGAACAGGACACGGTCCCTGCCCTCATAAAGCTTTGGGCCTTCCCTTTTGCAGAAAACAATAAATTACTGAAGAAGAGAAAAGAAAGGGCATCAGTGAGAACTCCCTGGAGGAAGTAACATCTAAGCTAGGCAATGAAGGATGGAAGACTTCTGATAACAAGATACTAGGGGCTGGACACTTCAGCAGAGCAGCCTCTAACTTTTGCCATTCCTGGATTGTACTGGAGGACAAAAATGGTACAAAGAGACCCCTTGTCAACACACATTTGGAGGCCTGACTTTTTACCAGGTGGATATTAATATGATTTCTCTCACATGGGATGTAGCTATAGTTTATTGAAAAGAGGACTGAACTTGGAATCAGAAGGCTTGGGTTAAAATCTCAGATCTACCCCATACTAACTTTATGATCATAAGCAAGCCATATAATGCCCCTGAGTGTCAGAAATGTAGTCTTAGAGCTGGAAAGAACAGTGAAGGCCACCTAGTCCTATACTCAGTAGTGGATTCAGCGGATAGAGTGCCTGATCTGGAGTCAGGAAGACTTATCTTCCAGAGTTCAAATCTGTCCTCTGACACTTTACCGGCCAGATGGCCCTGGACAAGTCTGTTAACCTTGTTTGTTTCAATTTCTTCACCTGTAAAATGAGCTGGAGAAGGAAATGGCAAATGTTTTTGCCAAGAAAACCCTAAGTGGATTCATGAAGGATTGGACATAACTGAAGAACACAAAAACAATAACAATAATGTCTTATATTCTCCTTTTACAAACAGAAGCTTAGGTCCTCAAGGTGAAGTGACTTTCCCAAAATCTCATAGAAACAATCAAGAGTTCTGAATCCTTTTATGTGCATGCCAGCGACCCACTGAGTAGTCCCCCAAATCCTATGGAACTTTTCTCAGAATGACATTTTTAAATCTATAAAATAAATTGCATAATATTATAAGGAAAATAATTATGTTGAAATACACTTAGCAGATTATTTATTTCTAAACAAGTTTATGGACTCTATTTGAGACTCTGAACTAGTAGAAATACTGAGATTTGAACCTGTCTTCTTACTCCAAACCCATCAAGAAACCTCTTATTAAATTACCTACCTCAGTGTTCTTGTAAGAAATGCGTCTTCTAAATATAAAGCCTTATGCCAATGGTAGCTGTTATTTTTATATGTTGGGGTTCAAGCCTACTTTTCTGCTTCGTTATGAAGTCAGAGAACTTGGGACCTAATACCACCATTTATTAGCTGTATGACTTTGGACAAGTCACTTGATCTGTCCTCTCTTGTCTCAACCTGTAAAAGTGGCTAAGTCTGGTCCAGCAGTGGTGTTGCCAGGAGCAGTTCAGGAATAAGCAGCTCCACTGAGCTACTCTGGGTTTCTCTACTTCCAGATTCCACAGGATCCCCACTCAGATTTTTCCTGGAATCCCAACTTCCTTTGCCCACTGTTTCCCAGAGATATTCCCCCTTATCTTAGCCTTTTCACTGAAGGAAAGATGAGGCACCAAGCCATACCTCTTCTCTCCCAAGGGACTAGCGTGTTTTTGGCTGGACTTTTCTCATAGTTTTCTACTTCGGGGAGGCTTCACTGGAAGCCTCAGACCTTTGAGTTCCCTTTAACTCCTCCATATCCTGATGCTATAAATTTATAGCAAATGTTTTTCACCCTAGGAACTCAACTTCTCTCCCATGAAATCCCTATGAGATAAGAATCAAGAGACTTATTCAGCAAGAGAGGAAAATGAGGTCAGAGGGAACCAGTGACCTGTTCAAGGCATTTCTAAAGTCCTTCCAGGCTTTAAGAGTTTATGTTTTCTATGACTAATGTGAAAATATATTTAAAATGAATGCGTTTGTATAGCCTATATCAGAATGCATGGGTCTTAGGGAGGAGGGAGGGAAGGAAGGGAAGAAAATTTAGAACTCAAAAGCTTATAAAAGTGAATTTTGGAGACTAAAATTTTTTTAAGAGTTTATGTTTTCAAAAGTAAAAGAAAGGCAAACCAGTGAAACTAACCATGAACTCTCCCCTGAATTCTTGTAAAACACCCTGTCTCAATACAAAAGGAGAAAGGTTGGCCAGGCAGTCTGCCCCTAAATGGCTCTCCTTCGAGGATGAGGACTGCCTGCTCAGCTACCACATCTTCTGTGGGCATCCCACAGCTACTTAATTGATTTGTACCCAACCACACCTGAAAGAAACAAGTCCTCTAACCACAGGCTCAGGGGACTAGTGGTTCAGATGCACAACTGGTAGGATTCCTGTGGAAATGGGCATCAGAGCTGGAAAGAAATTTGAAATAGTCATTTCCTATTAACCTCCGAAGGAGAAGTCAAATTGAAGACTTTTAATGATTTTCAGAAGTAGATTCATATCTCTCATATCATTTGATGTAGGAACAATGGAAGGAGAACTGAATCTTGAGTTAGAGGTTCTGGGTTCAAATCTCAGTCTGTGTGATCTCAATCAGGCCACTTAACCTCCTCCAGTCTCAATTTCTTCCCCTGCAAAAAGAGCAGGTTGGACTAGAAGGTCTTTGAGGCCTTTTTTTAACCCTAAGTCTCTTAACAGTCTTGTGAGACAAATGGGGGTAATATCATCCTTCCTATTTGAGAGATGAAGAAATGGAGACCAAAAAAGTTAAATCATTTCCAGAAGTTTCTGTAGTTAAAAAGTAGCAGAGACCAGATGCCCAATTCCCGGTTGGGCACAGTTCTTTCTCTAAAAAGCATCTATCTAATGCAAAGATGAATGGTTCATTGACAAGGAGTCCAAATGCCAGCCAGTATACTCAGGTGCAGAAAGATGGTACTTGGGACACAGAAGAGGCTTCTCTTGTCTGGAGAGTGGGGAAGAGCACTTATAATATATACCAGCTGTCATTTCAGGATTCCTGCCAAAGACAGGAATAGAGATGATTTTCACTGATGTGTGGGTTATGGCTCATGCCCCACCACTTGGAAAAGCTGCCACCAGAAGCCCTGTATGAAAGTTGGATCATAAGACCAAAGAGTTGCATCTGGAAGGGACCTCAGGGACCAACTCCATCTATCCCAACACTCTAAAGATGAGGAAATTGAGTTCCAAGGAGCTAGAGTTGAAGTACTTTGCACAAGGTCACATGAGAATTAAGTCAACACATTAGGACTGGTGGCTGACACATCACTGAGGACTCTGTACGTTTCTTCCTCCCTTAGCATGTATCTATTCTCTATAGCCCTAGAGGCAACACGGTGTAGTGGATGGGGAGATGGCCTAAGAGGCCAGAAAGACCTGGATTCGAGTCTTGCACCTGACACATACTGGCTAGATGACTGTGGGCAAGTCTCTTGACTTCTCAGTGATAGAAACAAGTCTCTAAGATGGTTTTTGTTGTAGTTGGTTAGTTGCTTTTCAGTCATGTTCAAATCTGTGTGACCCCATTTGGGATTTTCTTAGCAAAGACACTGATGTGGTTTGCCATTTCCTTCTCCAGATCATTATACAGAGTGACTTACCAGGATCACAAAGTTAGTAAGTGTCTGAGGCCAGATTTCAGCTTAGGAAGATGAAGGACCAGTGCTCTGTCCACGACACCACTGGCCCCTCTAAGACTATATGTTGCCAAAAAGTTGACAATGTGCATTCATAGTTTAATAATAAAATCATAAGTACAAACCTTTTCTCTTTTATTTGTAAACAAACCTTGGGAAACATAAATTTAAGATCTGGAGTATGGATGGACCCAAGTAGAAACAAGGAAGTGGATGCTGGAACTCATGTCCTGTGATGGCAAGAGTAGCAAAGGGGGGAAAGAGAACTGGGGAACAGGGCAAGGTTGGTATCTGAATCCGGGGACTTAAGCATACTAATAGGACTTGGAACTTAAGGGAATTTGGTGCCGTGAGTTAAATTTCTCAGATCAGTGAGGGTGAAAACCTCGAGTCAGATGCCAAAGATCTTAGGGATCAATCTGCAAAGGAGGAAGCTGTGGGCCAAGAACCTGATGAAATCCAGTGACGCTAAGGCCAAGGATTGGACTCTTTAGAGTGATCTCCCCAGGGTCCTGTCCAACTCTGGGCTTCAAAGATTGTTCGTTTCCTTTGGGATTATGAAGGCAAAACTCACTTTGGATGGCATTTGGCCTTGCATTCCTGCCATACTCTAGGACTGAATTTCTAGAGCTCTCCGCTCTTGGTATTTACAAGAAGCCCATATTGATACAATCAGATTGGAAGAAGATGTCTTCCTCCCTTAGCCCTCCCAAACAAAGAAAGTCAAAATGAACCTCTTTCTGGAAAGCAGTGGTTACAGATAGCTAGCTTTGTGTATGGGGGAGGGGGAAGGGAGGAGAGCAGCTAGGTGAGACAGTAGACAGAGCACCATCAGGAAGATCTGAGTTCAAATGTGACCTCAGATACTTACTAGCTGTGTGACCTTGGGCAAGTCACTTAACCCTGTGTGCCTCAGTTTCTTCATCTGTCAAATGAACTGGAGAAGGAAATAGCAAACCACTCCGGTATCTCTGCCAATAAAACCCCAAATGGGAGTCACAAAGAGTTGAACATGACTGAAATGACTGAATGACAAGCTTTGTGTAGAGTCCTATACGGGGGAGGAAGGAAGAAGACATATAGTAAAGAGTATGACCCATGTTCTTAAGGACTTGAGGAGGGGGATCACCAACTCTCTGCAATGTGCAAGATGGCACAAAAGCCCTAAGGGGTAGGGCTGGAGTGAGTTCATGAGATTATACATATAGAATCTGAAGGGGAACATTATAGAAGACCATGGTAGCATACATCCAGATCTAGAGCCAGAAGGGACTTCAGAGGGACATCTAGTTCACCTCCATTTTATATAAGAGGAAACTGAGACTCAAGAACAGTGAAATGGCTTTCCCAGCATCACGCAGACATTGTAGCAGCAGAATCAGGATTCGAACCCAGGTCACCTGACTCCAAATTCAGCATCATTTCCACTGCCCCACACTGATGGGCTGCAAGATTTCTGCCTGTCTCAGCATTTTGGAGGTAGCCTCTGAAAGAGTCCTGAATCAGCTGTCAGAAGAGTTGGGTTTGAATCTGGGCTCTGCACACATGTTAACTTGTATAGACTGGGTAAACGCTCAGACTCCCTGATCCCCACTTTCCTCATTTATATGATGGAGATAGTATGAACCGAATCCCACCCCACCTCCAATCCCTGCCCAAGATTAATGTGAGGCTCAGACAAGATGATGTGGATAAGCCTTACATTTGTTAGCTATTATCAGCTGCTGGAGGAAGCTACCCCTCTCAACTCCAAACTAATTACTTGTGTCCTCTGGTTGGATAAAGGACAAGGAAACCCATTGGTGGGAGCTTATTTTGAGAGGATGTTGATCTACAGAGTCCCTGGACACTGGCCTGGCTATTCCCAGCACACAGGTGAGGAGGGACTGCCAGGCGGTGATTCTTTGAATTAAGGGGTTTGTACAAAATGGCTTCTCAGGTCTCTTTCAAGTTTAGCAGCCCATGGTCCTATCCGTGTGAGGCACAGATGCCTGCCTAGGGCCCCCAAATGCCCCAGTCAGTTAAACTTGCCTTCCTTGCTTCTCCCAGCCCCAGAAGTTGGCCGACTTCGTTCCTGCCCCTCCCCCCAACCAGTACCTCCCCCACCTTCCCTCCCTCTGCATGGTTCATCTTCTGTCCTAATTGTGTTGCTTCCTGGAGTATTCTTACTATTCCCTTCTTCCTATCCCTCCTTGTTTCTGGGGCCCCCATTCCCTCAGTGGGAAACTCGGGCCCCCTCCCTCTTAGGAAGATTACAATTTTCAATTTGTGCCAATTATGGCTTCTGCCCTTAGGCCAGAAGGCAGGAAGAACACCTCCCTGGCAGCTGTAATTGCTTTCCCTCCATCTTCACTCGGAAACTCTTGCTGTTTGTCACTGGCTCTGATTCCCTCCCGTACACTGTCTGGGGGTAATGACTCAGAGCCCTGATGTTTCCCTCCTGAGAATGGTACTCAGAACATGGTTCCAGGAGCAAAGCCCATGGGCCCCAGGGGAAGGACACAGATCTGATGCCACTGAGGAACACACACCCTCATACACAGCCATGCACACGACCATGCACACTCACACACTTATGCACACACACACACTCGCTTTCACAGGCACAATACAACCATACTCTCACTCATTCATGTTCACATGCATATTCTCTCACACATGCGTGCACAAACACACAAATGCATTCTCACACACGTCCATCCAGAGACACTGCTACCACTCACTAAACTCACCCACATAATTCATACACACACATACATTCTCTCAAACACACACACATGGAATATACATTCATACACAGAGACATACTTGCACACATGTTCATCATCTCTTTCTGCTTCTGTCTTTCTCTATCTCCCCCTCCTATACACACAAAAACTCATGCACGTACTTCCACACTCACTTGCACACACAATACACCCAAACTCATAAACTCACTCACATACATGTACATACTCTCTTACATGTACACACATGCACACATGTTCTCTGTGTCTCTCTGACTGTCTCTGTCTCTCTAGCTCTTTCCTTCACACACAAACCTCATACACACTCCCCCACTCACCTGTGCATACAATGCACCTTACCTCACTCAATCATAGGCACACACTGTCAGAGGCCTTCACATAAACACACACACTACCACTTCCATAAATACAATCCTCTCTCTCTCTATGTCTCTGTCTGTCTGTCTGTCTCTCTCTCTCTCACACACACACACACACACACCCCTCCCTTCACCGCCTCTCCACACACACAAATCCACCTTTCCAACAAAGAGTGCCCCGCGATGCTGGCTCCCCCTCCCTTCTTGCTGAGGTCCTTCAGGAAGGTTGTCTTGACCAGTAGGTGGAGTAGATGAGTCAAGGCCTCAGACCTGGCAGGGAGGGATTTTAAGCACTGATGCTTTGGTTTCGCAGCAGAGGGGAAAGAGGCCAGGAGAAGGAGGAGCATCTTGGTCCAGGCCACCCAGCCAGGAAGTGACAGTTGGGGGCCTGCCCACAGCATCTGATGCCGACCCAGGAGTCTGTCCCCTCTCTTTCCCTTCCTCCCCACCCCCAATTTGCCCTTCTCTCGTGTCCCAGAGTCAGCCTTTTCACTGAAGACTTTCCCAGGATTTCAAGTTGTAAAGTCCTCTCCCTCAGCCAAAAATACGGGAAGGGTTCCTTAAAATGTGAAATCCTGCGAAAGTCCTCAATGAAAAGGCTGAAGCTCTGGGACCATAAAGTCCAATCTGCTTGTTTAAACATAAGGAAAGTGAAGCCCAGAGAGATTAATTGTCTTGCTCCAAGATACACAGCAGGGGGCAGAGTCAAGATTCCACCACCCCGGTTAAAAGGCAAATCCCTTTTGGAAGGTTCACACACACACACACACACAGAGGCACATGCACACACACACATACATACATGCACATGCACACACGTACACACACATCAGTCGTTTGCTTTCCCCAGGCAGATGAGTTTATTGAGGAGTATTGAATCAGAGAATGATGGGAGAGAAAGGGTAGAAATGAAATGAGATAAGGTCCCTGCCTCCCCACCCCAAACCCCTCCAGAGGACACACAGAACCATCACTTTTTCACTTACTTTTTTTAAAATTTATGGAATAATATGAGCATTTCTATTACATAATAAAATTTTTCTTAAAAAAAAGATGATTGTGGATGAAACTGCACGTCTTTTTTGTAAAGGCCCAGTCTGGTGGGCCTCCCTGTAATTCCTCTATGGGGGAAACTGAACTTGGTGGGTCACTGAACTGGGGAATAGTGGGGTACAGTAGGGTAAAAGCACAGTTTCTGCACTACCAGTCTGGGGAAGAAAGGGAGACCAAGTTTCCAAAAAAAAGTTTTCCCTAATTACTCCAGCTTATACTTAGCATCTGTCCCATGAGATTTTGTCCAGCCTGACCCAACTGGCTACCCAGCTGACTCTTTCTCAGTTCTTTGACTTTGATTCAACATTAGAACTTTTCCTGGGAGCTGTTGGCCTGTATCTGGAAGGCCATTCCTCACCCCACCCTATCTAGTCTCTGCTTGTTGACAATTTATACATCTTTCAAAAGTTCAGATCAAATTCCATCTCCTCCATGAAGACTTCCTTGATTTGCCTCCATCACAATAGAAATAATGTCTCCATCATCTGTTTTCATAGCATTTTTATACATCATTTAAATGAGTAAAAACCCCAAACATTTATTAAGTTCCTGCAATGTTGCAGTCATTGTGCTATGAAGTGAAAATACAGACAGAAATTAAACAATCACTGACCCCAAGGGGCTTGCTTACATTCTGTCAGGGAGACATCATGTACAAATAAAGATAAGATAACTTATTTTTTCTGTTTGTTTATTTTTGAAAGACATTGTGGAGAAGTGGATAAAGAACTGGCCTTGGTATTGGGAGGACCTGGAGTCAAGTTCTGCTTTTGACAAATACTGACCATGTGATGCTAGGTAAGTCACTTAACCCTTTAGGACTCTGAGGCATCTCTTTAAGATGTTAAGTAAGTGTCAGAGAATGTGACAGTCTCTGTTGGTACAGGAAATTCTTATGGGGAGTTTTTTATGTGGATGAAATCACCAGATTCATTATTTTATTTGGGGGTAGAGTGGGGGAGGTGATAACAGTTAAGGAGGTAAGGAAAGGAGTCATGGGGAAGGCAACACTCAA
Source organism: Petaurus breviceps papuanus (assembly GCF_028583685.1). Lineage (NCBI taxonomy): Eukaryota > Metazoa > Chordata > Mammalia > Diprotodontia > Petauridae > Petaurus > Petaurus breviceps. The sequence continues at coordinate 26,878,881 of NW_027185798.1, forward strand.
ATTCAACCTTGGTGGAAAATGAATTCTAAGAGATAGAGATAGAGAGGAAGTTCCAAAGGAAACTGAAATGGAGGGTCATATGAGAAGAACTCATTTCAAGAAGACCTGTATCACTTTACCTTAGTGAGCACGAGAGCAAGTAATGTCAAAAAATATATACATTCTCTATCTGTCTTTTTGTCTATCTCTCTATCCATCCATTATCTATCCAACTATCCATTTATTTTTATCTGTATACCCACCTAATTATCCACCTATTCATTCATCCATGTATCTATTTACCTATCCAACTATCCATGTATTTTATCTATCTACACATCTATCTACCCATCTATCTATCCAACTATCAATTTATTTTATCTATCTATATCTATCTATCTATCTATCTATCTATCTATCTATCTATCTATCTAACTATCTATCTTCTGTGAACACAGGCCTCCCAAATTATAAGATCCTGAGGGGAAGGGCTATATCTTGTTTTCTCTTTTCTTCCCCTATATACAGCACATCACCCACAGATCACCCACAGTAGATGACAAATAGATATCTATTCAGAAAAGCTTCAGTAAGTCCAGACATGCATGATTCTGTTAGTATGTATGGCCCTCAACTTCCTGCATACCAAAGAACCACAGAGCACCTGTGGGTGAGGGGTTGTGGACCATCCTCTTAGCACCCTCAAGAAAAAGGAATTCCAAGACCCATCTCAGTCACAGGCAATCTAATCTCGCTTTTAAATCTTGAACATCAAATCATCCGGCATCAATTCAGAATCCTCCATTCTTGGCATATATTCAGAGAAAATGAAAAACATCCACTCATCACCACCCACACGGTATTGACTATTTATTGTGCCTAGGACACAGCAGGCAGGCAATAAACTCTTGTTAACCAACAAACAGAAGCCTGACCAACACGGTGATTTGAGGAGCTCAGGACTTGTACTATAGTGATGGAAATTCTACCGTTAGAAACTCATTCCTTTGTGTACTGAAGGTATGAATCTTCATAAAGTCATTGTCAAAATACAAATAAGCTGGGAGGAGGACCCTATGGAGACAGGAAATGAGGAGGCAATGAAACAGGGATGGGGGAGGGCATGAAAACCAAGTGAAGCTTACTTCCAGCCCACTGGATAGATAAGTCTGGGAAAATACGATTAATTGGATGGAGGGTCTCTCTCAAAACACAAAAGCCTAGACCTGGGTTTTTTCATGATCCTTTACTTCCTAACTGCCCACTTCCATCATAACTCAGCTTCTCACCCTCCCTATGGTTCTTTAGACCCAGCATTTCAGATCAATTCAGTCAAGCACCAGTAGACATCATTTCTTTCCTCTTGATTTCCAGACTGTGTATTTGATGACACCTGGAGCCCCAGGTACCACCTAGTCAAAGAACTTCCAACCTGACCTCTTTTTCTCAGAGTATCTAGTCTCCTTTTCTGCCCATTACCATTTTTTCCTCCCTAAGCCTGAATAGAGGCTGTTTGGGAGGATGACAGCTACAGAGAAATGGCTAATTGGGGGTTCTGCTGTGTCAGCCTGGAACAATCCCCCTGGTTAGCTCATCTGCAGATATGAATTTTGTTTACTTCAAAGGCCTCATTAGCACCAGAGTTAGCTGGGAGCTGCCTGGATGGCCCGTGGGGGCTGCTTAATCATCGGGAATCAAAGATGGGCTGACTCATTGCCAGGAGCCAGTGGCAGGCCCTGTTCCACAGGCCAATGAGGCTGTCCACCTCCTTCCAATTCCCACTGGGAAGCAGTAGGCAGTGCAGTCCAAGGCCATCCCCTCTCAAAGCCAATTTTATTTCAGGTGGTGGGAGTGGGAAGGAGGGGGATGAGGAGAGCACTGGAACGGAAACCTTTGGAGAAGTTTGTTTCACAATATTCCTGTTTCTTTCCTGGTATGACCTTGTTACTGCTCAATTAGTGTTTATTGATAAAGGCAGTTATGATAAATCATAAACCATTCATTCATTGTGCTGTGTGCTGTAAATAATGTACTGAGTATAACAATAAATAAGACCCTGCCCTCCAGGTGCTTACAATCTAGCTCGGGAGGTAAGACATGCATTTGTTGTTGTTCAATCATGTCTGACTATTTGTGACCCCATTTGGGGTTTTCTTGGCAAAGATACTGGAGTGGTTTGTCACTTCCTTCTCCAACACATTTTACATATGAGTAAATTGAGACAAACAGGGCCAAGTGACTTGACCAGGGTCACACAACTAGTCAGTGTCTGAGGCTGGATTTGGACTCAGGAAGATGAGTCTTCCTAACATCAGGTCTGGAGTTCTGCCCACCACACCACCTAGCTGCCCTGTAAGACATGCATACCTACAAAGATAGCCAGCAATACTGGGCAACATATGAGTCAATATAGGTTGAAATTCCACCTCTGACTCTTAAAACCCATGTGACCTTGGGCAAATCACTTAACTTTATGAGCCTCAGTTTTCTCATCCATAAAATGAGGTTGTTGGATTAGATGGCTTCTAAGGTTCCTTCCATCTCTAATTCAATCAACCCTGAGTGGTACAGGTAGGTGAGAAGGAAAAAATGTAGCATAGGTCCCCAAGGTGCAAAAGGATCATAGCCTTTGAGTGTCTAGAATTCAGATAATAAAAGAGGAACAGGAAAAAGGCACTTACGATGACATTAGAGGGTTTCCTTTAAAGTTGGGAAATCTAAAGGAGCCATGTGATGGTAATGGGGATGGCAGTGCAACCTGACTCTGCACCATGCCCAGGCTAGTCCCTGTAACTCAATGCAGAGGTTCCTGAGCCACACCAAGAAATGTCTGGGGAAGAGTTCTTAACCATATCGATGCCCCAGACCATCAGACATGGACTATGTAATAATCCCATCTAGCTTCTTCTTCCTACCTTCAACCATGAAAGGGAGGCACCTGAACCCACACACCTTGGAAGAGCTGGAAGGGACATTAGCAACAAGCTAACTTCCTATGCCATGTAGAAATGCCCACAGAGGTCCTCAGATCCAGAGCTGGGACTCAGCGACCATCTAGTCAACCATCTGAATTTTACACATAAGGACACTGAGGAACAGGAAAGGGTAGTGATTTTTCTCATGACAAAAGAAGTATCAATGGCAGATTTTGAATCCAGGTCCTCTGACTCTTGAATCACTGTTCCTGCTCTTTCTGATGAGCAGTCACTCAACATCTGATTGTATGCCTCCAGTACAGGAGAACTCACTTCCTCTAGAGGCATACCATTCCAAAGTTGGATACTTCTAATTGTTTGAAGGTTCTTCCTTGATGGGTCTAGCCTTAGAAAGTCCTGAGGTCAAATCTTGCTTCAGGCATTTACTAAATGTGAAACCTTGAGCAAGTCACTTAACCTGTCTGCCTCAATTTACTTCTCTGTAAAATAATAATAGCACCTACTTCACAGGGTCATTGTGAGGAGAAAGCCCAATAATATTTATAAAGCACTGTGTAAACCTTAAAACTCTGTACAAATTCTAGCTGGCTATTATTATCCTGAACTGAAATCTGTCACATATGAAATTCTATTAGCTAGGGTCAAAGTTTTTCCTTCTAGAATTACACATGGGGTTTAGAATGCAAATACTCCTTGGGTAGGTATTTACTTATTCACACTGAGATTTGAATGACTGATATTAGAGTCTGAAAATAGATTTTTGAGAGGGGGTAGGAAAGGAAAAGGACAAGAAGACAATAGGTTCTTGAAGAGGAGTTAGAAGGGGGTGCCATCAAACACTCCAGCAAATCTCAGTGACCACCCACTTAGCCAAAGAGGTGACTGAAAAGGACTTCAGTGAAAGGACAACCTACATGATGAATCGCAGTTGCTTGTAGTATTAAAGTATAGGTCGTGCCTAACAAACAAGTTATTTTGAACTGCATGCAAGTGAGTGCTTCTGGCTTCCATTCTCCTTGGCTCAGCTTTTGGGGAACCTGAGAGAGAACCCAAGGTGGCTTTAAGAACCAGTTTTCTTCTGATTCCAAGTCTGACCACCTTGCTGCCTCAAGGGTAGAAGGCAGAGAGAAGGAAGTATGGATCAGACTGGGATCAATAGCTAATTCAGCCAGAGACAAAGATGATTAGTTGGACAAAAGACCTGAGTGGGCCAGTCCTCTTCATCAAGTGGCCAGGAATACACCCTGGGAAGTCAGCCTAAGGGGAGAGTAGAAGCAGAGGGAAATAGGAAAGAGACTAAGAACTTTTCAAAAGACCTGAGAGAGAAGGACCTGAGACAGAAATATTTGTTTAGATCGAGGTATTTGGGTAAAAGGACCTCTCAAGATTTATCTCAATGTAGGTAAAATGAAAGTATCTATTCTCTAATCTTGAGATGACCAATCTGTATAGAACATTGAACACTGATAAATCCCTCTGCAAGTAGCACAGAGAATATGGTATGATCCAAGAAGGCAAATGACAGGACAAAGCTGTGGTCAGAGAGCAATATTAAGAAATGACCCTCCCCTTACTATCGGTGGGAATTGGAATGGGAGATGGAGAAGTGTTCTTAGAGTCAGGAAGAATTGTTTTAAGTTCCATCTCTGGTTTGTATGAACCTGTACAAGACATTTGTCCTCTTAGTGATCTAGGACAGTTGTAAAAGAGGGGGCCAGGGCCTCATCGTGGGGGCTTGGCTTGTCCCCAAGGGGTATATGAACAACCAATTGGAGGGTGGAATTATTGGATGAAAGATTGGTTTCATCCCACTCTCTCCAGTATATCTAATCTTTAAGCTTGTCTCCAATATGAAAACATCTACCCTTCAGCCATTACAACCCAATGTTCCCTCACTTCATCCCTTCCCCTGCTTCTCCTGGATACTTTCTCCTCTTTAGGTTTTCCTGACACAGGAAACCCTCTTCTATTTCTCCTACCCATCTCACCACTCCTTTTTGTCTCCTTTCCTAGATCTTTATCCATTCTATGCTTACTACCCAAAAACAACCCTCGAGTCCCTAGCCTTTTTGCCTTTTCTCTATACTTTCTCATTTGTGATTCCATCAGTTTCCACTGGTTCAGTAATCATCTCTATACACATGATTCTCAGATGTATTTATGCAGCCCTAGTCTCTCTTCCAAACTCCAGTCCCACATCACCAACTTCCTTTTGGGCATCTCAAATTGGACATTCTGTAGGCATCTCAAACTCAACATCTCCTAAGCAGAATTCATTGCCGTTCCCCTAAAACTTTTCCCTCTTTCAACCTTTTCTATTATGGTTGGGAACACCATCCTTCTCCCAGTCATGCAGTCTCACAACTACGGAGTTATCCTCAACTCCCCAATCTCATCCACCCCACACATCCAATCCATTGCCAAACCTTCTTTTACTTTATATCATCCCTCCTACTCATCTTCTCCCTTCTAATCACACAGGCAACTCAGGTGATCACAATCTCTTGCATGATCTGTTACAATAGCTTCCTAATTGATCTCTGCCTCAAATCTCTCCACACTCAAATTGAGACCTGAGAAAGACCTTAGCTTAAAAAGGCCAAGGTCTTCCACTACAACCATGGCCATCACAAGCTGTCTTGACCTATGCCTTGCCCCTGGACTCTGGTGACTCTGGAGGAAAGGGTGAGGCTGATGACTTTGCACACCTCTGTCTCACTTAAATTCAATCCACTTGCAAGTCAAGACATCACCTTTCTGATGTCATTGGTCATTTTTGAAAATGAAGGATGAACAGCAACCATTCATTCTTCACAAAGCTGCCAAAGTGAAATTTCTTAAGCCATAGGTCAGACCTTTACTCCCTCTCAATAAACTCCTATGGCTCCCTACTACCTCCAGGATCAAATATGAAATGTGGCATTTAAAGTTGTTCAACATCTGACTCCTTCCTCATATCCAGTCTTCTTATATATTATTCTCCCACATGCATTCTACAATCTAGTCACACTGGTCTATTTGCTATTCCTTATACATGTTGCTCCCCTGCCCCGTATAATACTGAAAGTTGGGTATTGTCAACTGAAGGAAGCAGCCTGAGCTCGGCACAGAATGAAATTTGTACTGACAAAAAATCTATACCTAAATGGAGAGAGGGAAAGAGGCCTCCATATCTATGTAAATAAATCTATGTCATGTAAACAAACATCAGGGAGAAAAATAAACTAGTAATGTACTTCGAGAAGAGGAGACCAGATGTCTTCCAAATCTTTTTAATTAAATTGGGTAGGTATATGTGTGTGTGTGCACAGGCATGAAAGTGTGTATAAAGTTCTTCTTTCTGGTGCTGCCAGATGTAAGGGTCCAATTTGCCAGGATAATATATCCGGGGTGGAGGAGGTTTTCCAAAATTTAATTACATGTTGCTTAGCAACGAGAAAGAGGAAAAGGAACCTGGTTTGGGTACCCAAGCGGGATGTACATTAAGCCTGTGGTTACCCACAGCTTAGAGGGCTAAGCCAGAAGCCAGGCATCCAATGGTCAGTGTGCATGCCCTGTCCATTCTGGGAGCCATGGGAAATAATCTGCCAATAGATGAATTCACGTCTCCACTTTGCCTATGTCTTTCTCTGTGACTGACTGGGGGATCCAATGTCATTAGCAGCCTACTTGCCTGCGGTTGAGAAGAAAGCTGAGCCATTCTCGATCCCCAGCTTCATACATCACTTTCCTTTCAAAGAGTTTGAAGCACTGATGGTTGGGAATTAGGGTAATGTCATTAACAATAATAACCTCAAATCTATGATCATACAAGCTGCAAATTTTATAATGCTTAAAGGGTCTTTATAGCCTGATCTCAACTCAATTCAATTCAGTCCAATTTAATTCAGTTCAATTCATAGGATAATAGAAATCTCAAAATTGGTAGGAAGGCTACTACACGGCATAACTGATGGAGCACTAGACTTATAGTCAAGAAGATTTGAATTCAAATCCTGCCTTGAATGCTTATTAGGGGCATGTATCTGGGAAAGTCACTTAGCCTCTCTCAGCCTCAGTTTCCTTTTCTGAAAAAATAAGAATAATAAGAGTAATTGTCTCAGAGTTGTTATGAGGAATCAATGAAAAATATCTGTATAGTGCTAATGGTAGTAATTGTTATTGTTATTCATATCCTAAAATGATCTCAGCAACCATTTAGTTCAACCAGAATCTCCTCTACAACCTACTTGGCAAGTAATCAGTCATCAGACCCTTTACTTAAAGACTTCTAGGGAGAAGCAAGTCTTTTTTTTTTAAGCAGTCGGGGTTAAGTAACTTGCTCAAGGTTACATGGCCAGTTATTTCTGGGTATGGTTCTAAGTGTCTGAGCCTGGATTTGATCCCCAGGTCATCCCGACACTGGAGCTGGTGCTCTTACTTGCTGAGCCACCTGGCTGCCCCTAGAAGCAAGTCTTACCTTCAAAGATGGCCTGGTCCATTTTTTGGCCATGGGCTCCTTGAGATCAAAAACTATTTTGTTTCTTTGCACCTCTAATGCTTAGCACTGTGCTTAGTATATAGTAGGTATTTAATAAATGCTTGCTGACATTCAATTGAATAACTATCTGATAAGTGTATTTTCAAGGCATATTGCTCAATACTGGGTATGAAGGGGAAATAGAATGAAAAAATATCAAGTGGTATTTTAAACCAAAGAGATTGCTGGTCTAGCAAGGGAGGTAAGATCCATATATAGATGATCATGAGATGAAATAAAATTTGATAAACAATGTAAGGGACATAAAAAGTACTTAGAGGAAGGAGATATGGTACTTGGCTGGGGGAATGTATAGGGCTTAGAAACAGAAAACTAGAAATGGAATGTACTTTGGGGACTCTCTATGAAGAAGGTAGCATTTGAGAAGGGCCTTTATGGGTAGGAAGGGTTTCAGAAGACAAAGATAGTGGGTGGTAGGGATAAAAAATTGGAGAGGATGGGGGCTTAATGGAAAGAAAATTCTAGGTAAAGGGAATAGCATGAGTCAAGGCATATATTTTGGAAAGTATTGGCTATGTCTCAGGAATAGTAAAAAAATATTGGCTGTAATATAGGGTACATGGAGAAAGTAGAGGGACAGAAGTCTATAAGTCAGGTTGAGAACACACAATAGAGTCCTGTAATGTGATGTTGTGGAATTGGGATTTACCTTCTTGGGTGATATGGAACTACTGAAGGATCTTGAGTAAGGGAGCAAAATGCTTGCTAGGAAGTGGACTTCAGAAAGATCAATCTGGCAGCAATGGGAAGGATAAATTGGAGAGGAAGGAGAAAGGAGTCAGTAAACTTAATTAGACTTCTATAGTAATAGAGTCTAGTTAAGAGGTAATGAGGTCTTGAACTAAAATGATGATTTTAGGAATTGAAAAAAAAAAAGAAGACAGCCTTGAGAAATCGATTTTCCTGGTCATGGAAACCAATGGGATGTGAGGAGCAAAAGGGAAGGAGAAGTCAGAGATGACTCAAAGATGTGAGCCTGGGTGACTAGAAAGGGTGATTGTCAAGGGCCAGTCTCTCATCTGGTCCATACATGGGAAGACTCTGGTTCAGGATTTCTCCTAAGCCAGTTCCTCATGAAGGCTATATTATGTCTCAAGATTGTCTCACCATCTCTTCCTGACTTGCAGGAGCTTAGGACTCAATAATCAAGCTGTGACCCAGACATAGATGCATGCAAGGGAACAAGGATAATAAAAAATATGGGATTATGTAAGTCAACAAGGACATAAAAACATACAGATGTGCTAAGTGTACAAGGACAGTAAATATTTTTGCATGCATTCCTAAGAGATAATTGCTTTGCGTTCATTATATAAACCCTGCCCTCTGATCAATAAATTGGAAACTGCTATGATAGATTCTCGCCTGGCTTGCATCCATCATTCCACACTTCTCGGTTTGGCCTGTGCCCATCAGGCATCAATGGCGCCAAGAACAGGGACTTAAGAAAAGTTCCCGGTAGAGGAGTAACTCCAGAGAACATAAAAAAAAACGTAGGAGACAAAAGTAGGATTTTCTCTTAAGTTAAAAACTTGCAGAGGGTAACTCACCAGGCTAACGTGAGTATGTGATAGGGATTAGTAGAAAATACAAAGAAGCAAAGATTAGCCTGGTCTCAAAAAATAGCTTCCAGGAGAAAATGGGACAGGTACAAAGCGAAAGTAGAGACTGAGAATGTTATCCAAGACTTTTTAAAAGACTAGTAAAAGAAGGAGGATTATTTATCATTACTAGTCAGCTATAAAAATCCTTGGAATGTGTAGAGCAGAAGGGGACAGTAGATTTGGTAATAGGGGATACAGCAGGATACAGACAGAGGAGTAAGAGGCTTATGGAGGAGGGACTCCAGCATTTCCCCATTTCTGCCTTTTTCTATGAATATATTAATGACATGTTTAACATCCAAAATGAAAGTGCTAGGGGTGGCTCGAACCATTCACTGTGATACAGCTGTCTTTGTTGGAAACTGGTTAGACAGATTCTCCCCTGGCTTGCGTCCACCATTCCACACTTCTCGGTTCAGCCTGTGCCCATTTTGATGCAGGCATCAGGTGATGACCCCATGACTGGAAATCAGGTAGGTAAAAGGAGGAGATGATCTTTACAACAACCTTGGGAAGCAGGGAGGACAAGCATTATGGTTGTATGATCCTCATTTGACATTTGAAAGAAATAACTTGGGCCAATGGATAGAGCTCTGGACTTGGGTTCCAATATTGCTTCTGGCTCTTACTAATTGTGTGACAATGGAGAAGTCATTTCATTTCTCTGAGCCTTAGGCTACTGCCTGTAATGTATTAGCTAAACTACAGACAGATTGGTACCTGCAATGGTGGAGACAACTCTCACACTCACAAATCCTCTCTGCATCAACAGTTGAAGAAACTGAGGTTCAAAAAAGTCAAGTGATTTGCTTGAGTTCACAAGGCTAATAAGCTGCATAGCAGGGACTAGAGCCCAGTTTTCAGAACTCCAAGCCCAGGGCTGTTTCTGTTCCTCAACAAAGCCCATTTCACAGGCAGAGAATCTGAGGTACAGGAAGGCAAAGTGAACACGATGTGAGTCAATTATAGAGGTGACACTACCTCAGACCCCTTGTCTAATTCTCATACACTGAAGAGCATATTAAAGTTGGAAACTCCAACTTCTGCAGATGAATGTCAAGAAAGCACAAACCATGCTCAAGAGTGGCTTTACAATAAATCTAAGGCATCAGGGTAGTTTTTATTTGTACACAGACGCTCTGGGACTCAAGAATAATTATAACCAGCTTTTATAGAGTGCTTTGAGGTTTGCAAAGCACTTCATAAATATTAACTCACTTCACCTTCACATCAATCAAGTGAGATGAGAAAACTAGGCACAGAGCTAAATGGCAATAATGATCATCATAGCCATAACCTAAAAGGTCATCTTCATAATATTTAAGGTTTACTTAAAGTACTTTACTTAAAGTACTTCACAAATAGTATGTCATTTTATTCTCAAAACAACCCCTGGAGATATGTACTGTTATTATCCCCATTTTACTGATGAGAAAATTAAGGCAGAGGTTAAATGACTTTCCAAGGTCACAGAACTTGTAAGCATCTGGAGCCAGATTTAAACTCAGTCCTTCCTGACTCCAGGTCCAGTGGTGATTCAACTACTGGGCACATACACTGAGGAGGTCAACGATGATCAATCAACAAACATTTATTAAGCACCTACCGTTTGCTGGGGACTGTGGGTGCTAGTAGTTGGAGTATGAAAAGAAAAGCTCTTAAATATATCCAAATGGCCATAGCACTTTTTGTAGTAGAAAAAAAAATGGACACCAAATGAGCGGTCATTGACTGGGGCATAATACCAGCCTGTGAATGTAATAGAATGTTCTTGGACCAAAAGATTCTAAGAAATATGAGAAGACTTACATGAAACAATGTGTAGAAAAGAAAGCAGAACCAAGAAAACTAGACAAGGACGAGAGTAATAGGAAGGAAAACACAAAACGCCTCTCAGACTCTATTTAGAATGAACCTTTTCAGTCCCAGAGAACTGAAAAAGAAACACGCTTCCCTCCTTCTTGTAGAGAGGCGAGGGACTGACTACAGCTGTGGAATGTGGTATACACTGAGAAAGTGGCTGTTTGCTTTCGTTGAATGTTTTTCTTTGTTAGAAGGATGTGACCCAATGATATGGGAGAAATTGAAGAGAAATGATGGTATAATTCAAAAAATGATCAATAAACTTAACACCTACCTAGGTATAGGAGTGTGCATGTGCAAGCGTCCCCTAACAGATAGGCACGTGTTATCTTTATCAGTGGCTTATAGTTTTCTAGGAAAGAGTTATTTTCTACTGAGTCCAGTTTGGTATCAAGACCTAGCTTCAGAGGAGAATAACCTCGTCTTGTCTCTTCTGAGATTCCCATTTGTTTTCCCACATGTCTCTTTATTCTGGCTGTTTTGTTGGAGGAAAACTGCTTTTTATTTTTGTTTAATTTTTTTTTTGCTTTTGGGAAGGCAATTGGGGTTAAGTGACTTGCCCAAGGTCACACAGCTGGTTTTTGTGTTAAGTGTCTGAGGCCATATTTGAAATCAGGTCCTCCTGACTCCAGGGCTGGTACTCTATTCACTGTGCCACCTTGCTGCCTATGGAGGAAAATTCTTAATCAACCTCAAACAAGATGATTCACTGGACTTTCCATTAACTTTGGGCAGAGGGTTTGGAAATCCCTTTTAGTCAGTAGTAGCAAAAATGGGTGACAGTGAGGTTCATGTGCTAGATAAATCAACTGATATCTTTAACTTAACAAAAGAAGAAAAAAGGTCTTGGAGTCATCTGCTATCAAGACCAGAGGAATTCTGTCTAGGGATTGACCTTCAGTTCTCCACCTGTAAAATGACGAGGTTAGACTCTATGGCCTCTGAAGCTCCTTCCAGCTCTAATTCTGTGATCCAGGTCTGATATAAGGGGTCATATACACCACTCTTCTTGTTTTCTCCCTGTCTACCTGTCTAGAAACTATTGGAGGGCATGTTTTTGAGGGAGAGGAAGGTCCCATGATGCCAAGAGCAAGGAGAGGGATATAGGTCCAGACCTACACTAAAGCCAAGGAGGCAGCAGGTTGGGGAGGGTGCTAAAAATGGACCCCAACATTTATAGATAATGCAGTGAGTCCTTAAATCTGAACTTGGGCAACAATTCCCTTTTTCGTTCCTTCCTCTTTTTTTTTGGAGGAGGAAAGGCAAGGCAGTTGGGGTTAAATGACTTGCCCAAGGTCACACAGCTAGTATTTGTGTCAAGTGTCTAAGATCAGATTTGAACTCAGGTCCTTCTGACTCCAGGGCCAGTGCTCTATTGAATGTGCCACCTAGCTGCCCCTCTTTCCTTTCTTTCATTTTCATCCTCTCTTCTTCATTCTCCCAGATTCCTATGGAATCATGATAACACTTTAGAATCCCAAAGTAGGGCTACTCTATTAATCAGTCAATTCCAGATTTACTTTTCAACAGTTCTTACCTTGACCTTGGTTCACCTTTCCTGGACACTACACTCAGTAAAGATTCCTGTCACCTTACAATAGCAGCATCACTGAATCTCTTTCCTACCCAGCTTTTCTCTAATTCCCAAGTGACAAATACATTCAAAGCCTACAATAGCTTCCAGGGTGCTCTCTCTAGTAGCCACCATGACCTTCCCAGACTAAGGAAAATCATTCCCAATGCATAGTCTTCTCATTTTCCTTTCCAGGTCATCTGATTCAGAGCTAGCTTCAGGATATTGGATGCCCTCCGGCCCCAACTTGAATCTCATTTTGTTGTGCAATGGAAAGGACTCGAATTTGGAGCCAAAAGACCAGGATTCAAATCCTAGTTTTGCTGCTCACTACCTCTGTAGTAATGTGTGTGACCCTGGGAAAGTCACTTAACCTCTTTTTATTTCAAATTATTCCTCTATAAAATGAAAGAGCTGGACTAAAATGTTTTCTACGATAAAATCGCCTTCTAAATTCAATGACCTTTGATCATCCTCTTTTCCACAAACCAGATCCCAGCTCTCCTTCTGTGTCTAAGCTATGAGACTATAACAATAATTACTGATATAAAGGGGCACTTCACAGTTTACAAAATGCTTTATGATGCATCATTTTATTTGAGCCTCACAACAATTCCATGACGTTGGCTTTTGTTTGTTGTTTAATGGGTTTGTAGAGTTTTGGGTGAGATATTTTCTCTGCTGATGCAAGTTCGCACCTTTTCCTCCCTAGTCACTGAGATATTCAGTCACTTGCCTAGGGTCCCACTCTAGTGTTTCCCCATTTTATGGATGAGGAAATTGAAGTTTGGAGAAATGTCTTGTTCAGAGTCATATAACTAGTAAATGTCAGAACTGAACCCAGGTCTGGTTCTCTATTCACTAAATAGTGTCATCTCTCATATATCCCAGAATGCTTTCCCTAATGCTCTCCATTGTCCTTAACACATTCTTTTTTGTGTCATAATCATATTAATTTCTGTACATTTCTCCTCCCTAATATACAGTAAACCTCTTGTGAGCAAATGCCATGGCTGATTTATCTTTATATTACCTCCACTCTGTCCCCTGCTTGGCTCACACACTAATATCTTGATGGATTCATGATCTCTTTGGTGTGGGCACTACCTTAATCTATGTAGAATATGCATGGTATACCTCCTGTTCCTCCTCATTCTGTGAGATTTTTTTAAAACCTGCACTTCCATTGATCCTTCATATCTGATTCTCCTAATGCTCCAGAGATCTTTCTTTAGGCGTTTAAAAATTTTGTGGATATAATACAGTCCTAAAGTTGTCCATCTGATTACCCTCTGCTCTCCAAAATGATTGGTTCATCCAGAGATATGATTAGGGCTGGGCCAGGGGACACTGAATTTAGAGTGTCCTGAGAGCACTAATAATGTCACTGTAATAGAACAAAAAATAGTTCATCCCCTAGAGAGCAAGAATCATTAGTTCAAGTGGGAAGTTTCCAAAAGTAGATGGGGATAAACTCCTTCCTCTCCCCATCCACTTTCCCCATTCGCCTCTCTAGAAGATCTTTCAGACCCTGGTACTGGAGTCTTTGTCTCCCACCACTCCTGCTTCAAGTGATTGTGTGCTCCGTGCAGCTTGCCCTGGGCACAGCAGTTCCTGGCGATGGCATAGATCCTCTTCTGGCTGTGCCCATCCTCGATGATGCCCTTTCTGCCACCTCTAGCCTGCAAGTCACCAAGGGCAATTGGTTAGAGCTCTAGATTCACTCTCTTTTTTTTCCTGCTGCTCCTTCTGTCACCGGTGATTTGATTCTTCTGATAACATGGTACTCTGTGATTTGTAGCCACAGAAAGTCACAGGCAGAATATTGATGTTAAAAAAAATATGGGCTTTGGGAGAAGTAAGCAGCTTATTTGTGGAATTGATTGAAATAAAGCCCTGTTCTTGGCCCTCAAGGATCATCTAATCTTGTAAGGGCAACAGAATATGTTAACAAATGGGTATAACACTAGATATAGGTAATAAATACCCATGATAAGAATCGATGTTGAACAGTGAGAAAAATGCTGGGTTTGCAGTTAGAGGATCCAGGTTTCTCTAATACTTACCCTCTGTGTGACTTTGGGTAAGTCATTTTTTTTTTTCCTGTCTGGAAAAGAAGACTCAATTTCTTCTTTTTAAAAATCAGTCAACTTGGGGCGGCTAGGTGGCACAGTGAATAGATCACCAGCCCTGGAGTCAAGAAGACCTGAATTCAAATCCAGCCTTAGACGCTTAATACTTATTAGCCATGTGACCTTGGACATGTCATTTAACCCCAATTGCCCTGCCTTCCCCCTTCCAAAAAGAAAAAATATCACCCAACCAATACATCAATGAATAATAATTATTATTTGTGCCAGCTACTCTGTTAAGTCTCAGAAATAAAAAAAACAAATGAAACAGTCTCTTCACTGTTTATATGTATGTATGTATGCATGCATATGCATGTACATATATATGTACACACATATATACACATTTACCTATGTGTATATAATCTCACAATGCACATGCATGCACATATTAATGTATGTGTATATGCATACACATACACACATAATCATATGTGTGCACGTATATGTACATATGTATAATATATGTGTGATATATACAAAGTACATAAAATCAGGGGATTGCAAACAGTCTCTGAAATGAGTTGAGGGAATACACAGCATGGTATGGTGGAAAGGACACTGGCGCCAGAAAACCTGCATTCTAATTCTACCTTTTGTACTCATTACTTGTGTGACTATGGAAATTTCATTTCAACTTCCTGGCCCTCAGAATCTTCATCTGCAAAATGAGGGGGTTAGACTAGACAGTTTCTGATGTTATTCGAACTCTAGATATATGAAACTATGATCTCTCTTTATTATTCTTTCTACTCAAATCCTCTGTTGTTACCATAGTGCCTGGTATACAATAGGTGCTTAATAAATGCTTACTGATTAAGCAACTTATTTCAAGGTTGGGATAATATGGTGGTAGAATTTTGCAAATGCAGAAGAGCGGTTATTAAATATCCAGGACCTAATCACAGAAAAGAGTCTGCAAATGATTGTCTAAACTACCTATAAAGTTGTTGCCAGACCAGGGGATCAAAAGGAAGAGATATGATGGGATAAAGAACAATAGACCATGTCTCAAGGTGACCTTTAAGAGTCAGGAAATAAGCTTTGGATAATTAGAACACTCAGAGAGCTGCAGAACAGGAATATATGGGAGAACAGATGCCAACAGGGGAAATCATCACAAAGAAAGGAGCCAAGACTCTGGAAGCAAAGCTTCTTGGGCTCATCAGGAAAGAAATAGGATAGAAGCTGTATTGCTGAAATTTCTCCCTCCATTGCAGAAACAAGGGAATACATAATCTTTCATCTCTTTTCTCCCCCTGAGCTTTTTATGGAAGCTTAAAACATTTTCCTCCAAGTATGGAGAAATCTCTTTACCTTTCATTGTTTTTAATATTTACTTTGTCTTAATCCTCAGTGTTAACCTGCTGCATTTTCTAATTCAGGTTTACTTATTAGGAAAAGAGTTGTATGGACACAACTAAAGGGGAAGAACCCCCAGAGAAGAGATAAAAATAGATCTAACACTGTAGTGTTTTGCCAGAAATATTCTCCCTGACTGGGGGGTTCAGAGTTAACTAACTAACTAACTAAATAAATAAATGGATGAATGAATAAATGAATAAACAAACAAACAAATAAATAAATAAATAAGGGCAGCTAGGTGACCCAGTGAATAGAGCAATGGCCCTGGAGTCAGGAGGACCTTCCAATCTGACTTCAGACAATTAACACAAAAACTAGCCATGTGACCTTGGGCAAGTCACTTAACCCCAACTGCCCTCCAAAAAAGCAAAGATAGATAGATAGATGGATGGATAGATAGATAGATATATAAATGAACAAATGAACAAAGAAAGAGAAAGTTTTTTTATCACTATTTTCCATATTGAAAAATTAGTGTTTTTATGGGAAACCCCTTTAGAAAGTCATTGGTAGGATGAAAGGCAAATAGCAATGGATGAAAATCTCTGATTACAACACTCCCCTTAATACTTTTACATGCCTTTGACACATATTAACTGTATGACTAGACATATCAATTAACCCTTCTGTTGTCCAGGCATCTCTCAAAGGCTACAATCTTAGAGATTGCTCACAGGAAGTTCCCTATATAGATAAATCATAGGTAGAGTCCCCTCCTCCCCACCTCTCATCCCCCAAAATTGTTCAATCTAGAAATAAAAGATTAAGGAGTTTAAAAAGATAAAAGATATTTTAAGACAGCCCCTACCCTCCAAGAGCTTTTCCAAAAGAATCCTTCCTCCCCTAAGAACCTTTCCCCAAACAAATAGTGATCTCTGCCAATTATGAGCTACCATAACACTTTTTCTACAACTCTCTCACTCATAAATTTAGAGCTAGAAAAGACCTTTGGGATCATTTAGTCTGACTCCCACATATTATTTCTTAATTAAAACTACATCTCCTTTCTATTGATATGTTTTCTATTTATTTAAGCCAGTTTAATCTCTCTTTCCCTCAGTTTCCTTCACCGTAAAATAGAGATAATAATACACCTACTTCTCAGGGTCTTGTGAGGATGAAATGAGATAATATTTGTAAATCCCTTAGCATGTGCCTAGCACATAGCAGGCAATTAATAAGTGCCCATTTCTTTCCTTCTGTGAGGGTAGGAGCTTTGTCTCAATCATCTTTTGATCCCCCTTGGCATTTACCACAGAACCTTTCTCATAGTATATATTTGAAAATATTTGTTGAAATACATTGACTTTTCCTCTCTCTATTCTTCCTTCATTTAGCTGTAAAGGTGAAAAAGAAAGTTGCCCCTGGCCCAGGACCTGGCTCTCTTTAAGTCTAAGGCGTAGGGTCTTAAGAGAGTTCACTACCACTGAGATGCACACAGGGTCACACAGGAGGGACTCGAACTCCATGGCATGTGGAAGTATTGAGGGGAGTGTTGTATTCAGTCTTTCCTCCCTTGCTCTTTGCCTTTCACCCTACCAATGACTGTCTAGAGTTTCCCCTTGCAAACACTGATCTTTCGGCCTGGGAAATAGTGACAAAAACAACCTTCAGCGATTCTAAGGCCTGTTTTCCTGGCATGCTAGCCAGATGGGGACCGAACTTTAAATGACAAAATCTGCCTTTCCTAAAACAAACCAACAAACAAGCGCTGCCCAAGTCAAGCTTTGTAGGGATCTGGCCATTGTCACTCCTTCTTCCCGCCTCCTTTCTGATTGTATTCCACATCAATTACAGAGCTCACCGTCAGGGGTTCCAGCTCAGCTAGGGTTAACCGCCCCCCTCTCTCTTGGCATCCTTTGCCCTTGGAAAGGGATTTTCTGAGGTTGTTTCAGTAAAACACCAGTAGGATAATTGCTTTAGTGTGATTCTGGGCACTGTGGCTAAATTAGGCCCTTATTGGAGCAATTCAGCCCAGCTCAATTCAATTGAGCTCAATGCAATTCGATTCTACGAGCACTTATTAAATGCCTACTGTGTAGGGGAAGGGGCAGGGGACTGAGCTTGGCGGGTGAGGCAAGGATATCAAATCACCCTCCTTGCTTGATTAATTCTAATGGTTTGGTGGCCTCAGTCCTCTGGCATGAGTGCCTTCTCTCTCCTCCCTTTATCTATCTTTCCCAGGGTCCTAAGCTCAGCTTCTTCCACTCTTTCCCTAGTCAAAGATCGAGTCCATGCCAGGTTAACCACCTCTTTCCCTGAGATGCCAGCACCCAGCTTCTTCCATGATGACAATTGGCAGGAAGGCTGGCAGAGCCTGTCAGAGGAGGTCCCTGCTGGGCCAGGCTCCTAATATATGCTGGGGGTGTCTCAAGCAGCAGAGATGCAGAGGGACTGTTTACCATTACCTCCATCTATGCATTATTCATCAGTCTCCCTGTTCTGCCAACATCTTTCCTCCCCCATTCTCACTTATGCATACTGAAGGAGAATGGTCTGCAGGTCTCCTGGGGACTGCTTGGCTTTGCACCACTTAGGAGACAGTGTCTTACAATGGCGGGAGTCCTGGTTCTGCGGTCAGAGAACAAGCATTCAAATCTTTCCTTCTGATATTTACTCCCTGTGTGACCTTGGGTAAGTCACATGGCTTCCCTGGGCCTCATTTTCCTCCTCTGTAAAATAAAGTGACCTCTAAGTTCCTACCCAGTTCTAGCTCTGTGATCATAGGATCACTGAGCTTAGAATCAAAGAAGTCACTGGAGATCCCTTGGTTCAGGGGTTTCTAACCTTTTTCTATGTCATGGATGCCTCTGACAGACAGTCAGTCTGAGGAAACCTAGGGACCCCTCTAAAAAAGAGATAGATTATTTTAATCCATAAAATAAAATAGTCATCAAAACATTTAAAAGTAAAAAGTTCCCACACCCCAGGTTGAGAATCTTTGACCAAGACCAAGAACTTTTCTTTTCACAGATGTGGAAACCAAAGCCCAGAGTTTCAGAGCCTGGCCCAAGATCCATTTCCTTCATACCCAACTTCCACCCCACTCATTCTCTTCCCACGGTATGTCTCTGGCCAAAATCTCTGCTTTGCTCAGAGTCCTGAGTGATCCTCTGAGAACAGACCTATCTTGCTGCTGTACCCTCATTCTCCCCCACATTTCCAGCTTCCTGAATGGTGGTGGGACTGGTTGTTATCTTATTACCCGGTCAGCCTTGTTATAATACAGCAGAAGAATACGGAGACCCAGAATGTCTTAAACTAAAATAAACCACTGAGGTAATCTAATTGAGCCCCCTTATTTTCTGGTGGAGAAAACTGAAGTCCAGGGAAGGAAAGAGACTTGCCCAAGGTCATTCAGGTGGTAAATTGTAGTCCAAAACTAATTCTGCAATCTCCTGGATCCCTCTACAATGTACTTGCCCTATACAATACTGTTTCCTCCGTTTTGGGGAGAAGCACAATTATAGTCTGCCTCCCTGAATTCAGAGGGTGTAGAGGCACTCTATTTTCTGAACTTTGATCAAAGCTGGCCAAGTTAGTAGCTGGAGCTGAGCAAGGAAGGTAGGCAAGGGAAGAGAGATGTCAGGGGTCAGGGATGAGCTGACTCACCAATCTCCAAGCAATTAAGATGGGTATCAGCCTACTGACACCCACCTCCATGTTCCCTTAAAAATGATAATTATTGAGCAGTAGTTCATGGTCATGCCAGTTCACTTGGTCAATTAGCATTTAACTATTATTATTATTATAATATGTGCATTGCCCTTTCTGCTTCTCAAAATTCTTGACTTGCTGAACACAGTTTCTTTCCAAAAGCACATGACTCAGAAAGGATTTACTTCCAGGTGCATCCAATCTCTGTACCATATCTGGCAGCCTGTACTTTGGGGGTTGGTTTCTTTGGTGATGAGAATCCCCTTTCTTTGGCTTGGTAGGTAGTCTTTATACCATGGTTTTTACTGTATTGTTATTTCTAAACTTCCAGAGCACCAAATTGAAGTGATTTGGTTCAGCAAATGCTAAGGGTTGCTTGAGGGCTCTAGAATTGCTTCGCATCTGAAGCTGATGAGACCAAAGGTTTGGGTTCTATTGCTAGTTGGGCTACTTAATGCTGCTCAGACATAGAACTGTAGGCTATACCTCACCCCACCTCCAATTCCATACAGCCCTTTTATAACTACATGGAGTTTCCCTTAAGAGAATCTAACTGGTCAAGAGACTAGGTATGTCTTAGTGGAAATTTATTACCACTGCTGGTCAAAACAATCGAGAGCATAAGGCAGTGGTTCAGTTACTCGATCCTGGGTAGTATATAGGTGTTATTTCCTGAGCACTCAAAAATGCCACCATTGTATAGCTTGCAGCACTTAGAGTTAAGAGTAAAAATAGCCTGGCTCAGATAATTTGCAATTTAATCATAGAATCCTAGATCTTAAATTCAAAGAGGTTGTATCTAATGCCCTCACATTAGAGATGAGGAAATTGAACACAGAGAAGTGCTATAACTTGCCTGGGGCCACACAGCTAAAATGTAGAAGAGGCAAGGCTGAGCCCAGATCTTCTTGAAGCAGAGACCAGACCTTAATCTGGTATGCCAGGGTTGTTTTAAACCTTTATTTTTTTCATCATGAACTTCCTTCGCCATTCTGATGAAGCCTTATGGACCACTTTTCAGAATAATATTTGTAAGTAACAAAAGAAAATGCTACATTTCATTTAGAGGTTGCAATAATAAATAATATAACAATGGCCTATTTTTTCCATTGAAATTTACAAATCCCCTATAATCTATGAACCCCATTGTACCTAAGTGGATATGTTCCCAGGCCCCAGATAAAGAACCCCTATACCATACTACACTATCTTCTTTCTAACCAATATTTAGGAGAAATGGTATGTGCAACCAAGAGCAAAGTATGAGGTCTTGGGGTATAGAAAGGCTACTTACTATAATGCTCTCAAAGTAAAAAGACCTCAGCTTGGACCCTGTTTCACCACTTAATAGGGGTGTGATTTGGAACTGGTCATTATACTTCTTCTAGTTTAAATTTCTTGGCAGCTAAGTGGCACCATAGTGCATGGAGTATTGAAGGACCTGGAGTCAGGAAGACTCATATTCCCGAGTGCAAATCCAACCCCAGACACTTACTGTGTGACCCAAGGCAAGTCACTAAACCCTGTTTGCCTCAGTTTCCTCATCTATAAAATGAGCTGGAGAAGGAAATGGCAAATCACTCCAGTATCTTAAGAGAACCCCAAATGGGGTCATGGAAAGTTGGACACAACTGGAATATACTTTAACAAAAGAGTCTAAATTTCTCCATCTGTAAAATGGGGGTATTTATATCTTCCTACCTGCTAAAAAGAGTGATTATGAGAAACAAATGCTACCTTGTATATGAATGAGTTTTGTAAACTGAAAATTGTCATGTGACAATATCTCACTATTATATTTTCCTTTTATATTTTTCCTTCATTTTCCCATGATTATTGTTTTCCTTCCATATTGGATTCTGGGGTAAAGGATAGGTCTGGTCCCAACGTAGTTTCCATTCTGAGAAGGCTCTCGCTGGGTCATACGTAGAGTCTAAATAAAACTAAGGAATAAATAACAGCAAAAAATGTTGCTTGGAGTCCCCAAATTATAGAATTTTAGAGCCAGAAGGAGACCTTGGGATTCCCTAGAAAAGCAGGTACCAGTGGAAAGAATAATGGATTAGGAATGAGAAACGCTGAGTTCTATAATCCCAGCTTTACCACTTACTGACTCTGTGACCCCCTAGCAAGTGACTTCACCTATGGTAGCCGCAGTTTCCACATCTGTAAAATGAGGGAATTAGACTAGCTAACCTCTGAAGTGTCTTCCAGTTTTATCCGGAGTCAGAAGAAAGCTGGATTCAAATCCTGATTGGGATACTTTGTTGTTGTTATTGTTCATTTGTTTCAGTTGTGCCAAATTCTTTGTGAACCCATTTGAAGCTTTCTTGGCCGAGATACTGGAGTGGTTTGCCAATTCCTTCTCCAGCTCATTTGACAGATGAGAAAACTGAGGCAAACAGGGTGAACTGACTTGCCCAGGGTCACACAGCTAGTAAGTATCTCAGACCAGGGCTGAGCTCAGGAAGATGTCTTCCTAACTGCAGACCACAGCACCATTCAGCTGTCCCAATGTAATATTAGCTGCATAACCCTAGGAAAGTCATTGAACATCCTTAATCCTCTAGGAACAACCTCTTGTTTCTCAGGGTGAAGAGATTACTAGATAATAATTGCTTGTTTGCAAAAAACTCTAAGGTTTATAAATCATTTTTCTTGCCACAACTCTGCAAGGTGGAGAATACAACATAAATAATCATCTTCAAGGCACCCTTATCCCTACTGTTGGATCTGTCCTGGATCTTGAAACTCTGTAATCAAAAAATCATTCTTTGGCATCCATTAGGCTGCAAGTCTCCCTGGGAAAAGGTAGGAGCATTAGTATTTCCAGCTAATAGTCCAGGAAGTATCGATCAGTCACTAATATTCACAGAACGGTAGAATCCCATGACAGATGGAACATGAAAGTTACCTGGGGACAAGTACACCTTGGGGTGACAGTAGCAGGATGAAATGCATGCAGGACAAATTTTAATAATTTCCCCCTTTTTTCTCGTGGGTTCAGCCTGCAGTCTGATCATTTTATTAAAAGGACCTGATATAACTATTAAGTTACAGTCATAGACCCAATGTTGGAAAACAAAGACTCTCACCGTCTCATTTTACAGATGAGGAAACTGAGACCTAGGGAGACTTAAGTAACTTGCCTAGAGTCATAGCATCATAGATCTAGAACCAGAATGGACCTCAGTGGCCATCTAATAGAACCCTCTCCTTTTACAGATAAGGTCACACAGAGAGTAAGCAGGCACCCTGGCCTGAGCACCAGCACCCCACTAAGCACAGTCTGATGCAAGATCCTTAGAACCTTCCTAGCTCATGCATCTAGGGATCACATAAAGAAATAAAGAAAAAAAGAAACAAACAAGCAAGCAAATAAATAAATTTCCATTATTATTGCTATTATTTTAATTTCACTTTGCCTTTAAGCCTGGGGCTGTGAAGTCTCTCTCAGAAGGACTGCCCCACATGTGATTTACATATACGTTTTAATCAGAAACAAAAGTATATTAACAAAATATTTCTTCTCCTCATGCCTCAGGAGAGACAAACTGAAATTTCTCATTAGTTGTTTTTACAGAGACAGGAAGCTGGGAATTGTTTGGCTTCTTTCTGTCAGGAATGATTATTGATGGCTCTGAACTGCACAGGTAAAGACGCCCTCGGCTTCATGGTGAACAGGAAGAAAAATGTTCTAGATCCATGGAAATTTGAGTGGATGAGGATTCCAGATCTAGTGAGGCTATCATGGTGGAATAGTCTGTTTTTACTGATGGGGAAACTGAGGCTCACAGACTATCCCAAATGGGAAAGTGAATGATGGATAAATATATAAGTCAAATTTCTAACAACAATAAGATTGAACCATATTTAGAAAATAAGAACCTTGCTTAGGACAATGGCCTCGAGTCCATGTTATGAGAGGATTTATATAATAATTGTAATAATTATAAACATACAATTATATAATAATGATACAATAATATTGCTATTGTTATAATAGTTATTATGTAATACTAGTTATTTTTACAACAAAAATAATATTTATATAACACATTAAGGTCTGCAAAGCACTCTACATATTCCATCTCAGTTGGTCCCCAGAACAACCCTGTGAGGAAAGTTCTATTGTTATCCCCATTTTATACATAAAACCAAAGACTGAGTGAGGAGAAGTTACTTACTCAGGGTCCCAGTCAGTGTCTGAGGTATGCTTTGAACTTTCTGACTGCAAGCCCAAAGCTCTGTCCAATGTGCCACCTAGGAAGTGGGAATGTTTAACCTGGATAAGAAAAAAGTGGGGACTAGGGGGTTTGGGGAGGAAGAATATGTCATAAATAAGAGGGATTAGTTTGGGGCAGCTAGGTGGTGCCATGAATAAAGCACTGGCCCTGGAGTCAGGAGAACCTGAGTTCAAATCCAGCCTCAGACACTTGACATTTACTAGCTGTACAACCTTGAGCAAGTTAATTGCCTTGTCTTCCCCCCTCCAAAAATAAAGAGGGATTAGGTTTGTTCTTTTGGGTCCCATATTGATAAATTAGATAATAATTGGAAAGCACAATGCTTTTCACATAGAAGGCACTGGATAAATGTCTTCTGTGAAGGATGGAAGTAAGAGTGATCAGTGGAAGCTGGAAAGATGTAATTTTAGGTCTGATGTCAGGAAAAACAAAACAAAACACAACAACATCTACAACAAATCCTTTTGAGCTAGCTCAAAGCAAAACAGGCTCCTTTGAGAAGTGGGGGGTTCTCCTGCTTTGGAAGTCTTTACCAGAGGTTGGATGACCACTGGTGGGTATATTAGAGCAGTTATTTTTTCATGTATGGGAGGACTAAGTGGCCTTCTAAAGTAAAATTTCCCTTCCAACTCTCAGATTCTTCAATCACAGCAGTTGGGGGAAGTAACCTAAGTCTAGGTGGGATGCAAAGAACCCTAAAAAGCTCCCTCAAATTCTCTCTTACCTCTCCTGTGACAATTTCATTTCCTTTACCTTGAGCTGGAATTCCCACTGGAATGTAATGGACCACAAAGTTCTGGCCCTTGTCTACAGAAAGCCCTGCTGGAAATG
This sequence comes from Petaurus breviceps papuanus, assembly GCF_028583685.1. Taxonomy (NCBI): domain Eukaryota; kingdom Metazoa; phylum Chordata; class Mammalia; order Diprotodontia; family Petauridae; genus Petaurus; species Petaurus breviceps. Next base: position 26,903,608 of record NW_027185798.1, read on the forward strand.
AACATATATTACCTGGGAGTTGCCCTCTGGCCCTCTCCCATTCACAGATAAGCTTCCTATTCATTCATCAAATTAGGTAGGTGACAGATGGGGTTCTGAGTACATGAGAGGCAGGGCAAGGGAATTTCCATTGGCAGGGAGGGAGTAACTCAGACAGATGATACATGGGGAGGCACCAATAGCTGAAAGACCTTCAAGGCCTCCTTGAAAGGGTGTCAAGGATGATTTGCCATTTTGTTTAAGGTAGCATCTGTCCTCTCAATGTTTGGGATAGCTGAGCTCAACCTGTTAAATTGCCTGCACTCTCCCTTTTTTCTCTACCCCTGTGACTTGCTAGTCCTAGAGATTAATTGAGCCTGCATGGAACAATCTGGCCTGAGGGACAGGGATGGAGAAGCCAACTCCAACCCACTCAAAAGCCTTCGGGATCTAACAGGTCACTTCTTAGTACAAAAGGTTACATCTAAGGCATAATTGTCTAGCTGGTTGAGCAGAGGATGCTTGTAGATAAGGTGAGGGAAGAAATTTGGATAGGTGATCTTTAAGCAGAGGTGTCAAATTCAAGTGGAAATGGGAACCACTAAATCATACCCGAGGATGTCTACATACCACATATTGACTTAGAAAACCATATGTTAAAATTATACATTTTGTTGTATTTTATTTGGTTTTTTAAGTATTTATTTCCCAGTTACATTTTCCTGTGGTTTGGGCCACAATTGGGAGTGCTGTGGATCAAATGTGACTAGCACACAGTCCTTATGTTTAATACTTCTCAGTATGATTAACCACCAGCTGATTGATTATTAGATGTCTACTGTGTACAGAGATTATAGCACCAGATTCTGTCAGAGAGTTCCTGCCTTCATGTAGTTTCTATTCTAGAAGGGGAATGAGACAGATATAAATAGCTTTAACAGCAATACCTGGTACGTGTACCAGTGTTGCAAAAAAAAAAAAAGTGTTAGGAAGTCATTAATGACTGGGGTTTTAGGAAGAAAGCAGCACAGGTTTTAAAGGACCAGAAGGAATTACAGCAGATGAGAAAGAGGTGAGTGGACACCCAGGGCATAAGTATCAGTGGGAGCAAAGGTGGGGCAGTGGGAAACCACACAGTACGAACAGGGGGTGAGTCAATCCATCAAAAGGCATTATTAAGCTTCTAGTAAGTGCTAGGCAATAGGGAAACAAAAGCAATAATGAACAAGTCCCTGCCATTTATAAAGGATTGCTCTCTGGGAAAGAGAAGAGGGAGATATTGGGAAATGTGGTTATTATGAAAAACCAAATAGTATCAGTTTAAAAAAATGAAACAGGTCCTTCCTGCATGGAGCTTACATTTGATTAGGGAAGACATCATACATATTTAAGTATATGCAAAATACATACATGGGCAGTGGATAAGTGGTACAGTGGACAGACTGCTCTGCCTGGAGTCAGGAAGACCTGAGTTCAATTCTGGCCTCAGAAACTTAACAGATGTGTGACCCTGGGCAAGTCACTTTACCCTGTATTTACCCAGTTTCCTCATTTGTAAAATGATCTAGAGAAAGAAATGGCAAACTCACTCCGTTATCTTTGCCTAGAAAATCCCAAATGGGGTAAAGAATTGGACATGACTAAAAAACAAAACATCAAAAACAAGCATGAAATTGTGGGAGGTTTTGAGTGCCAGGCTAACATGGTTTGAGCCAGGGTCATACAGCTAGGAAATGTCTGATGCTGGATTTGAACTCAGGTCTTTATGACTCCAGGCCTAGCATTCCATCCACTGTAACACCTACCTGAGGAAGCTGAACTATATAGACTTTGAGGTTGCTTCTATCTCTAACCTTATAATCATATGATTCTTTAAAAGTCAAGGGAGAGTATTCAGAAAAATAGAGGTAATAAACAATATCAAACAATGTGAAGAAGTGTGAAAGGAAGATTAATCATTTCTGAATGCTTCAGTCAAGTCGTGAGAGCTGCTTTCCTCCTTCCTACTTACCCCACCCTTACCTGGCATCTTTGGTGTGTTCCAGAGCACCGTACACCTGCCCCTGCCCGCCACCAAGAAATAACCAGGACCTTGGCTATCTATCTATTTTCCTTCAAGCAGAGCTGGCTCTGAATTGAACACCAGGAAAATGATAAACTGTAGTGGGGGAGAAGTTAGCTGAAGTTTAGGGTTCATGGAAGGAGAGAAGTGGAGCTGTGGAGAGTAGGGATTCAGCAGTGGTAACAGAAGTACTCAGGGGCCTTGGGAGGCAGTCACCCATCTCAAAATGTTTGCACACGGTGAGTCCACAAATGATGGTATAACACTCCCTGGAGGAGGAGGTAATTAAAACACAATTAACCTCCGTAAACTTCACTCTAAAGTCATGAAGAGGGCAGCACAAGATTCAAGGATCATTAAACAGGAGGGCAGGAGTAGGAAACCTTCCCTTGAAGCTGGCAGGTTGATGCCTAATGCCATGGAAGCAGCCCATGCTTTGGTCTTCATCCTGTAGGCAGGATATGTGGCTCCCTGCTTAGGGGACCTGGTATAACCCATCTACCCACAAAATCTTTATTTTTTTATGATGTACATGCAACTAGGAAACCTTAATAACCTACTTTTTTCCACTTCCTTCCTGCTGTGGATCCTCCCTCCTCAGCAGCTATAGAGTATAAACATCAATGGTTATAATCCCTAGAATAGGAGGTCTTAATATTCTTCATGCAATGGATTGCTCTGATTGTCTGGTGAAACTTAGAGAAGGTTTTAAAATGCATAAAATAAAATATATAAGATTATAAAAGGAGCTAATTATATTGAAATAAAGATATCTATTTTTCCCAACCATGTCATGAATGCCAGAAATCTATCCATGGACCTTTAGGAGGTTCAGGGACCCCAAGTTAAGGATAGCTGCTCTAGTCAAACCCATCATTTTACAGAGCAGAAAACTTAGACCCAGAGAGGGGAGGAGTCTTGTCTGGGGTTGAGACTAGACCCTCATCCTCTTAGATCCCCAGTTCAAGTATATTCCTATCCCTTTGACCTGCTTCTCCTTCCAGTCAAGAGTTTCTTATCTGCCCAATAGCTGAAGGAGAGGAAGGGCAAGAAGGTCCAAGAGATGCAATACTGGAATCCCAGTAAGGAGAGTCAGGTTGGCTGACATGACCCAGATGCTGATTTTGAATCTCTATTCCCCTTTTTCAGCCTGAGACACTACAACGAAGAAGACTGGCTTTCTGTCTTAGGTGAATGTCCAACCCACCCAGGCCAAATGACTCTCTGAGCTCTTCTAGAAGAGGCTAATGAACCAAGACTCCTCAGCTTGCTTCCTCATCAGTCTCCATTCCAAGGTCTGACTGTAACTCTCCAGACAGTTTTTATTTTATTATTATTTTAAAAATAATATTGTATTTTCCCCAATTGCATTGAAAGACAATTTTTAACATTCATTTTTTTTAAATTTGAGTTCCAAATTCTCCCCCTCTCTCTCTGTACCCCCTCTCCCCCACAAACAGTAAGGAATTTGATCGCCAATATTCTTCCTAAAAGAGAATGAGCACATATAGTTCTACAGAGAAAATCACTTGCCTATCAATGTTAGATCTTTGCTCAGCTTATCATGGGTCTCAGGAGAGAGCTAAGAAGTGACCTACAATGAAGCTTTCAAATTAATTCAATTTAAGAAGCACTTATTAAGAGCCTATTCTCTTCCAGACACTACTCTAGGTACTTCTGATAGAAAGACAAAAAAGGAATTTGTGCTTGCCCTCAAGCAAGTTAGATTCTGTTGGGCAGAAATATAATGTAGTTACAGATAATTAAATTGAAAACCCAGACAAAGTAAATTATATGGCAATTTGGGGAAGGCAATGGGATAGGGAATGTTAACTACCATGATTAGGAATGTTTAGGAATTAGGAATAATTAGGAATGGCAGCAATGCAGATGATAAGTGGGTAGCATGGAGAGACTGCAGGTAAGGAGAATAATTTGGAGATTATCTTAGTATCCCAAGCTAGGAGGAATGAGGACCTGAACAAAGGTTGTAACTCTGTGGGTAGAGAGGAGTAGAGATGTTGTAGAAATAGAATCAATGGGACTTGGTGACTAATTGGATCTGGAGTGGGAGGTGGGGGATGAGTGAGAATAAGGAATGAAAAATGACACCAAGGTTTCAAACCTGGCTGACTTGAAGAATTCCCTTGACAGAAATTGGGAAGTTGTGATAATGGATGGGTTTGCAGTGGAAAAGTAGTGATATCTAGGTGAACAGGGTTATCAGGACAGGTACCTTACAGAGAAGGCAGAAGGAATCACCCATTGGATGGGGAGATGCAAACCTGGTGAAGACCAACCATCGGCAGGATGCTGCACAGTCCTCTCCTCCCCCTCCCAGCCTTCATTCTCTCTGCATTGGCCACATGCATCCTATCTCACCAGTCACAACTCTAGATTCTATTTCCAACTCATATACATTTAGGGATTTCATTGCCCTTTCCAGGGGGTTTTGCATTTTAAAAGGGATCTAACTAAAGAATGAGGAAATGGAGGTTCTAGCCCAGCTCTTCCACTAGCTTTCTGTGTGAAATGGAATAAATCACAGCCTGTTTTCTGCCTGACTTTCCTTTTTGGTTAAAATGAAAACATGATGTTAATAATGCTCTGGAAGTACTTCGTAAACCTTATGGTTCTATCTGTATACATCTGGGTTATTATTATTCTTTTTGCTACCTTACTCACATGGTTGTAGTGAGGAAAATATTGGGATAACTTCCAAGTCTGGTAGAGATAGAAGCTGCCATTAGGCTTACTTTAGTAATGAGGGGACTGACCCATATGGTTCCTTCCTTACTCGAGGAGGTGGCATCCTATAGTTCTGTTCTCCAGAGCACTTATTGCTTCATTTTCATGTTTGTGTCCCTAGGATCTAAGCACAGTGCTTGGTATTCAGGGACAGGTACAGGGACTAGACCCGTGGTTTCAATGGGAGAAGGAAGCCCCAGATGTGAAAACTTCTAGCAATGCAGGTCAGCAACTTGTATGCAATTTGGATGCTTAGAGTTTCCTAAAATATTGAAAGAAGACTCAAGTCCAGTTCTTCCTGGATCTGAGAATGCCTTTCTAACCACTATGATACATTGTCTTAAAAAGCAGGAGTCCCTTTGCTCCCCCCCCACCCCATCCACCATTCTCTTTTCCTTAGGGTGACAGCTTTAGGCATTATATTATATAGGCAATATAACTCTACCAAATAGGTAGAATTATCAAATTACCCAGGCCTATTTTTTATGACTTCCAAGATATGGAGATTTATAGGAGGATCAAACTCAGATTCCCTGAAGTAGGGAGGAAGAAGAGAAGGGATAGTTCTTGATATGTATGGCTAAAAATTGTTGCTGGGGGGGGGGTGGAGTGGAGAAGAGACAGAGGAAAAACAGAGAGAGAGACAGAGACAGAGAGAGAGAGAGAGAGAGACAGCGCGCGCGAGAGAGAGAGAGACAGAGACAGAGAGAGAGAGAGAGCGTGCGTGAGAGAGAGAGAGAGAGACACGGGGGAGAGATGGGGGAAGAGAGACGGAGACACAAACAGACAGACACAGAGAGAGAGGAGAGAGAGGTATATAGATAAATAGATAGTAAAGGATGATTAAGTAGGTAGATAATCGGGCAAATATATAATATGGTTGATGGATAATTAGATAGCTATATAGATAGATAATGGGGCAGATAGTTAATTAACTAGCTAGGTAGATGACAGATAAAGCAGTAGACACATAATTAGATATATACAGATTAGGTGGATAGTTAATTAGGTAATTAAAGGTAGATAAAATATATCGATAGATGATAAAAAGAAAAGAAGGAAGCAAAGGAAGAGGGAAGGAAGGAAGGAAGGAAGGAAGGAAGGAAGGAAGGAAGGAAGGAAGGAAGGAAGGAAGGAAGGAAGGAAGGAAGGAAGGAAGGAAGGAAAGAAGGAAGGGAGGGAGGGAGGGAGGGAAGGAGGGAGAGAATTTATTAAGTGTTTGCTATTGTTAAGCCCTGAGCTGAGCATTGAGGGTGTATATGAAAACAAATAAGCCAGTCTCTGCCTTCTAGGAGCTTATATTCTAATGGGGAAAGACAACACATAGAGGGATGCCATGTAGAAAAGGAGGTGGGCAAGGCCATTGTGGGAAGATTGACACAAGTGTCTTTTATGGGTCAGAGAGGTCTAGGACAAATTGATCCATATAAGATAGGTTTCATTTCTCTAAGGACTGGGTCTCTTTGTATATCAAACAGCTGACTATGTGTGTTCCTACCATAGTACAAATCGATGTGCAACAAAGGCCCAGCCAGACTCTGCCAGGGAGCATGTTGCTGGAATCTGTGAGAGCTCCCGGCCTCCTCCCTCTAAAGAGCCCCTTATGGGAAGGGAAATGTACTCGTGTCGGTATTGAATTTCCCTGGAAGATTTATGACCCAATTTAAAGTTATGGGTCTTTTATTAATTATAATAAACACCAATTTCATTACACTTCAGCTTCCAAAGAAATTACAGGATATGGAAGGGAAATAAAATGTTAGTTTTGTTCTAATGCCAGGCTCTCATTAACCACTTATGAACCAAGGAGCCAACAAATAACCTATACACAAAGACATGTAGGGCAGGCAGGCTTGGGACTGAATAACACAGTGTGATGTTTCCATGTTTATCATCTATACCCATGAGAGCTACCTGTACCAGCCCCATCAGAGTCACTGGCTGCAGAACCTAGAGCCTACAGTAGCCTCAGGAGGAGACTTAGTTCATGGTGTCAGTGGTGCACACAAAATCCTCAGGCCCTCCGAAGGCAGGGAACTCTTTCATACCCCTAGCATATAGAATTACACATTCAGAGCTTGAAATGATATGAGAGGTCATTAACTCTAACCCTGACACTTTACAGATCAGGAAACTGAGGCATAAAGACTTGCCCAGAGTCACATAGCTTTGAAGTATCTGAGGTGAGATTTGAACTCAAGTCCTCTTGATCTATGGTGAGTTGTGAGTGAAGTGGGGCTTTAATATCTGAAGGCACTTTATTGCTATGCCCTCATATGACTTGTCTCCTACTCAGGCAACTTATTCTCCAGCCAGAATAGACTCTCTGCTGACCCAAGATTGTATCTCACAATTTTCTACCTCTGGGTCTTTGCTCATGCTATTCCTTTTGTCATGACTGCCTTTCCCAACCAGAAAAATCTAGTTGGGCAAATAAATTCATTTTTCATAGCACATGGCACATAGTAAGGGCATAATAAAGGTTTGTGCATTGATTCAATTCTGATCCTGGAATTTAAGACCTGGATGGAAACTCAGCAGTCATCTAGTCTAACCATTAAAAATAATCTCCACTCCAATATACTAAGTGGTAAACCACTTTTCTTGAAGACCTCCAATGGAGAGGGACCCACCACCTCTTGAGGTACCTCAGTCTACTAAAAGACAGTCCTATTTGTTCTTCCCTTTGGGACCAAGCAGAACAAAGCTAATCCCTCTTTCACAGTTGTTGAGCCCAGACACCCTGCCTACCCTGGGAGGAAAGAGGAACCCCAATCAGTTTAACCAACATTGCACATATTAAAGATTTACTACATGCCAAGCCCTGGCTGTACATTTACAATAAAAGAGCTAAAACAGTGTGTACCATCAGGGAGCTTACTTCCAGTAGGTGAGACAAAAATAAAAATAACTAAATGCTTAGAAGTGATACATAGAGCATACAGAAGGCAATCTCTGAGAGGAAAGCACTAGCAAGCAAGAAAAACCTCCTACAGAATGTGAAATTTGAATTAAGTTTTGAAAGAAGCCCATGTCCTAAGAGGCACAGGAGAGGGTGAAATTCTGGTTATAGGAGACAGCTAGTACAGAGATGGGCAATGGATTCCCATATGCTAGGAACAATAAATACATCACAGCTAATTTGAATACAATGTGGAAGGGGTTAAGGTATAAGAAGCCTGGAGATACAGGAAGTGGGAAGGATGTAAAGAGCTTCAAATGTCAAAGGACTTGATATTTGAAACTCAGAGTAATAGGGAGCCACTGGTGTTTATTGAGGTGGGAAGTGACTCAGTCAGACTTTGACTTTAGGAAAATCACTTTGGCAGGACTGATTGATATGGGGAAGGACATGAGGCTGGGAGACCAATTATGAAGTTACTGCAATATTCTAGGTAGGAGTAATGAATGGCTGAGTTGTGGTGGTACCTCCAAGCAGAGAAAGGGGGACATATATCAGAGACATTGAGGAAAATGTTGAAGGATTACTGAGGATAAAATTGAAGTTGTAAGCCTTGGTGACTGAAAGAATATTGGTGACCTTTAAAGTAATACGATAATCCAGAAAAGTAGAGGGTGGGATAGGGGGGTGTGGGGAGAGGGTAGAAGAGAATGAGTTTTCTCTTGGAAATGTTGAGTGTGACATGCTTAAAGAGCATCCATTTGGGGATGTACAAAAAGCAGAACCTCAAGAGAGAGTGTGGGGCTGGATCTTCAGATCTGCTAATCTCACTTGGACACAAAGGAACTGCTGAGATTACCAAGTGAGATAGCATAAAGGGATACCGTAAGAGAAGAGGGAATAGAAAAGAACTGTGAGGGATAGCCATAGTTAATGAGCATGGTATAAATGAAAACCCAGAAGAAGAGGAGTGGTCAGATAGTTAGGAGGTGAACCAGGAGAGGTCAGTACCAGGAAAGAGGAGAGAATTTCCAGATGTGTCAAAGGTTGCAGAGAGTCCAAGAAGGAAAAGGAATGAGAAAAACCCATTACATTTATCTATTAAAAGACCATTGGTTACTCTGGAGATGGCAATAAACGATGACTGGAAGTGAGACTGTAGGGTTATGAAGGAAGTGAGAGGAGAGGCAGTGTAGAAAACCATTGGGATTCTCCCTAAAGGTATCCCTACACGTGTAATCTAGGTTATGTTCCTTCAGATTCATTTAGATAGCTTTCATGTCTGCCAATCTTCTCTTCTACAGACTAAACATTCTAGTTTCCTTCAGTTAGGAAACAATAGAAATGAACAGATTGTTGGAACAGTCAGATTCACAATATTTATGGAATCTTTTTTAAAAGAATATTTAAAAACATACATATTTCTCAGCATCATTTGGCATCTCTAAAAATGGACATGTGCTAATTAACAGAGAGATTACAAGTAAATTATTAAAAGGCAGATATATTCAATACATATTTTATAGAATCTAACAATAAAAATGTAATTAATAAAAAGAACAAAAGCAAAAGACGCACATCTAAAGGAAAACCTAATAATGACATACTGAATAATGAACGGGTTAGAAGAAAAAAATCATAGAAACACTTAACAATTATGTAAAAACGAACAATAACAATGAGACAACATATCAAAATTTTGAAGATTTAGCTAAAGCCGACCTCAGAGGAAAAACTATATATCTGAGACCATACATTAACAAAATTGAAAAAGAAGATTAATGAACTGAGTATGTAATTTTTAAATGTAGAGAGCCAACAAATCTATAATAAGTAAAATAGAAGAAATCTTGAAAATCAGAGGAAATTATGAAGCTAAACTAATTTTTTGAAAAGATGATAAAAAATAAACATTCAGCTTATTAGAAAAAAAATTATCAAATTACCAAAAGAAGTCTGAAGAATTCACAATAAATTAAGAAGAAATCAAAAGAATTACCTATTATACATGATTACAAACTAGTAAAACTGAGATTTTTTAAAGAGAATAGATTAGCTAGAAAAGATAAAGCACCCAAATAATAAGAATATAAAAAAGAATTACTAAACAATCTGAGAAAGTGAAAGTGAACAGTCCTAAAGAAATTACCAAAGAGGGTAGAAGTGTGTTCAGATGTTTTGTTGTTTTGTTTTGTTTGTTTTTGCTTTTTGGAGGGCAATTGGGGTTAAGTGACTTGACCAAGGTCACAGAGCTAGTTTTTATGTTAAGTATCTTAGGTCTAGGGGCGGAGTCAAGATGGCAGATTAGAAACAGGACCTCCACACAGATCCGGCTCCCACCCCCTCCAATTCATGTAAAAGGTGACTCTGAACCAACTTTGGAGCTACAGAACCCATAAAATGACACAGAGAAGCTAACCTCCCTCCGAGGACAGCCTGGCAGACCAGCAGGAATAGGCCAGCACAGTGCTCTGGGAGCCAACCCCAACACCCTGCAAGCTGGAGGTCTTAGCCCCAGGGAAGGCCTGACCAGCCACTGGCTGAAGGGACTTCAGATCACCAGCAGCTGTGGCAGTTTCCAGAAATATCAACACATAGATGCTAAGGACAAAGTGAGAGGTCAGTGCACTGTGGAATTTGGGAACCAGTAGTTGAAAGTGGGGTCAGCCTTTACCCCTGGGGTGAAAAGCTATTGAGGCACAGTGGCCCAGACACTGTCACATGGCAGCTTCACCTCCTGGCTTGCAGACTATAGGGCGACTAAGCTTCCAGTCCGAGGGGTAATTGCTCTTGCTTTAAACTGCATGGATCTAGATTGAGGTCTAGGGTGGAGGTCCTGGGGTATGTGACCAGCTTGCCAGAGCATGTGGAGGCTTCAGATAAGGTACCCAACTAATACCTTCAGTAGCTGAGAAAACCCTAGCATTTGGAATGAAGCTCCCCTGTCTGGTGACAGAGTCCTACTGTGGCAAAAAGCCCAAAAGACAAGTAATTGAGTGGCAACATGAGCAGGCAAAGGAAGCAAACCAAGCAGAGCAATACAACTTTACACTCCTATTTTGGGGACAAAAAGGACCAAAGCATGGAACTGGAGGAAGACAGTGAAGTCAGAACTCCTGCACCAAGAGGTTCGAAGAAAAATACGAGCTGGTTACAGGCCATAGAGGACCTTAAGAAGGATTTTGAAAACCAAATAAGAGAAGTTGAGGAACAATTGGGAAGAGAAATGAGAATGATGCAAGAAAATAATGAAAAGCAAATAAATAACCTGACTGAAGAAAATAACACCTTAAAAAAAGACTAACTCAAATAGCAAAAGAGGTTCAAAAAGGCAATGAGAAGAAGAATGCCTTAAAAAGACGAATTTGCGAGATGGAAAAAGAATCTCAAAAGCTCACTGAAGAGAATAATTCCTTGAGAATTAGACTGGATCAAATGGAAGCTAGTGACTTTATGAGAAATCAAGATACTATTAAACAGATCCAAACAAACGAAAAACAGAAGGCAATGTGAAGTATCTCATTGGGAAAACCACTGACCTGGAAAATAGATCCAGGAGAGATGATTTTAAAATTATTGGATTACCTGAAAGCCATGATAAAAAAAAAGAACCTAGAAATCATCCTTCAAGAAATTATCAAGGAAAATTGCCCTGATGTTTTAGAACCAGAGGGCAAAATAAAGGTTGAAATAATCCACTGATCACCTCATGAAAAATATCCCAAAACTCCTAGGAATTTTATAGCCAGGTTCCAGAATTCTGAAATCAAGGAGAAAATATTACAAGAATCCAGGAAGAAATAATTTGAATATTGTGGAAACACAATCAGGATAACACAGGATCTGGTAGCTTCTACCCTGAGGTATCAAAGGGCTTGGAATATATTCCATAGGGCAAAGGAACTGGAATTAAAACCAAGCAAGAATCACTTACCCAGCAAAACTGAGTAGCATGTTTCAGGGGAAAATGTGGTCATTCAGTGGAATAGAAGACTTTCAAGCCCTCTTGATGAAAAAAAACAGAGTCGAATAGAAAATTTGACATTCAGATACAAGAAGCAAGAGAAGCATGAGAAGGTAAACAGGGAAAAGAAATCAGAAGCCACTTATCAAAGTTGAACTATTTGCATTCCTACATGGAAAATGATAATTGTAACTTATGAAACTTTTCTCAGTATGAGAATAATTGATGGGAATAGAAATGTGTATATATATATATATACATACATATATAAGTCTATATAAGAGGGAATATGGGCATATGAATACTTATGTGAATGTGTGTATATATGTGTACAGGTATACAGAGAGGGCGCAGGATGAATTTAATGGGAAGGGATGATACTTAAAAGGTGAAATTAAGAGATGAGAGAGGAACATAATATGAGAGGAGGTGGGGAGAGACAGAATGGGGTAAACTATCTCATATAGAAGAGGCAAGGGTAAACTGTTACAATGGAGGGGAAGAACAGGAAGGGAAAAGGAATGGGTCAACCTTATTCTCATTGAATTTGGCTTAGGGAGGGAATGATATATACACTAAATAGGGTATCTCACTCCACAGGAGAGTAGGGGGGAAGGGGATGAGAGGGGAGATGATGGAAGAGAAGGCAGGTTACGGGGGAGGGAAGTTGGAAGCACCCACTTTTGAAAGGGGACAGGATCAAAGTAGAGAATAGAACAAGTGGGAGGTGGGATAGTAAGGAGGGAAATATAGTCAGTCTTTCATAATACATCTGCTATGGAAATGTTTTGCATAGCTACACATGTACAACCTATTTTGAACACCTTATCTTCCCAGTAAGGGTGGATGACAAGGGAGGAAGGAAATGAATCTGGAATTCAAAGTTTTAAAATCAAATGTTTAACATATATATATATATGTATATATACACACTATTATAAATATTATTTTACATGTAACTGGGAAATAAGATATACAGGCACTGGGGCATAGAGATCCACCCTATTCTACTGGAAAGTCGGAGGGGTATAGAAGAAGATATGGGAGGGAGCAGATTGGAGAAGGTGATATCCACTGGGATCACTATTTTTGGGTGGTGGGTAGGGGAAAAAAGGGGAGAAAATTTGTATCTCAAAATCTTGTGGAAATGAATGATGTAAACTGGAAGTTTATAAAGTATTTGATTAAAAAAAAGGAAAAAAAATACAGCCTTTATAAGAAATAGGAATGATCAAGCAAAACAAATTCTGGCATTGGCTATGTCCAAATAGTTATAGATATATGTATAGATACATCCATATATGTATATATAGATGTAATTAAATATATATATATATGTATTTGGGTGTGAATACATTCATATATATGTATATATATATATATATATATATATGTGTGTATGTGTGTGTGTATTTAGGTAATGTCTTAATCTGCACAGTGAGTCTGTCACTTCCCCATCTGGAAATGTATAGCATGTTTTACTTTAAGTCCTCTGGAATTGTGGTTAGTGCATTGCTTTAATCATATTTCTTAAGTCTTTCAAAGTTGTTTGTTTTTACAATATTGTTGCTATTGTGTAAATTATTCTCTTTGTTCTGCTTACTTCTCTCTGCATCAGATCATACAAATCTTCCTAGGTTTCTCTGAAACTATTCCTTTTATCATTTCTTACAGCATACTAGTATTCTATTACAGGCTTTTACCATAACTTGTCCAGTTATTCCCCTATTTATGTGAACAGCTTTAGCTTTCAATTCTTTACCAACATAAAAAAAGAACATAAAAATAATTTTTTATGGATGGATCCTGCCCACCCCTTTTAAAATCCTTTTTTGTGCATACAGACCTAGTATTGCTAGGTCAAAGGGTATATACAACTTAATAATTTTGGAGGGCATAGTTCCAAATTGTCTTCTAGAATGCCTGGATCAATTCACAGCACCAACAAAACCAGTACATTAAAGTACCTATTTTCCCATAAAAAAAAAAAGTATCTGAGGTCGAATTTGAACTTAGGTCCTCCTGACTCCGGGGCCAGTGCTCTATTCACTGCACCACGTAGCTGCCCACAGATGTTTTTACAAAACATTTTTTCAACATTTAAGAGAAAAAAAAACTTATCCTACAGATATATTTTTCAATAATTGAGGAAAAAATATCCTATCATACTCCTTTTATGAGATAAATATGACCCTAAGACCTAAATCAGGGAGAAATAAATCAGAGGAAGAGAACAATAGACCAATAATGTTAATGAATATTGTTGCAAGGAATTAAAATGAAATCCTAGCAAAAAGACTACAACAATATTTTCAACAAATTATTCACTATGATCAAGCTGAATTTTTATTAGCGATGCAAAAATTAATTAGCATTATGAAAATGATTAACATATTTAGTCACATTAAAAGCCAAAACAACCCAAACTACATGATAATATCAATAGATGCAGAAAAGGGCTATAACAAAATATAGTGCTCGTTTATGCTAAAAAGTATAAATGTCCATGACTTGTTTGCATAGGCCAGTCCATCAACAAACATATATTAAGTGCCTACTGTATACCAGGCACTATTAGGTATTCAGGATATAAAGATAAAAAGTAAAATAATTCCTATCATCCAACAGTTTACATTTCATTAGAGGATATATAGGCACATACAAAATATAGGGACAGATATACTTACTCTGTATATACAAAACACGTGCAAGATAAATACAAAACAAGTTTTTGGGTGAAGGGCATCTAGGAAAGGGGTCACAAAAGAAAGTTGTACATTAGAAATGTTTCAAAGAGGTGGAGTTAAGGAGAGAGTGCTTTCCAAGAAGGAGGGAGAGCCATTGCTTAGGAACAGAGATGAGCTACGTGTGTCACACAAAGAACAATTAGGAATACTGTTTGGCTGAATTGTTGAGTGCATGAAGAAGAAAAATGTGTAATAAGGTTGAAAAGTGGTTTAAGGAAAGGTTATGAAGATCTTTAAATGCCAAACAAATATGATTTAAAAGTACATATCTAAAACAAAAAGCTAGCATTGTTTGCAGTAAACAATAAGAGCTTCTCAATAGATAGAAGTATAAAATAAGAATGTACCTTCTTCCCACTCATCTGACATAGTTTCTAGAAAAGTTCCCTAGGAATGCTCTTGTAATAAGACAAGAGAAAAAAAAATTCAAGGCACTAATATTGAAAAAGAGGAAATAGAATTCTGTTTACAAATGACACATTTGTTTAGCGGAATGGAAAAGGGAAGAAGCTGAAGTTGAATGTAGTCTATGTAAGATGCATCAGGAACCAAAGAATCCAGTGCCAAGGAAGCAGACCCAACAAATCCCAAGCTAGGAGCTAGATGTAATTGGATGAGAGAGCTGGCCACAATGAGCAATCGCAGATGATAAGACCAAGACTATGCAGCATGGAAGCCAGGAGGGTCCTGCAGGAACACACCAGGTTTAGTGACACTCATAAGGAAGAAAGTTTGAGGCTCATGCTTCATCCTGGCTTTCTTTTGATCCTGTCCCTCAAGGAAATCACTGAATCAACATGTTTGATTCATAAGCATATACTGGGAATGACTTGTGAAACTAGAAATTCTGTGTCATTCTTGCCATGGAGGTCCTGCTTGGTCACTTAGAACCCAAATGAGAAATCACAGAAAGTGATGATTGAAGCATGCTGCTTGTTGAAATAGAAAAGATGGCAGAAACTGCATCAGCTAAAATGTCAATGGATAATATCATCTGATATCAATCAACCAATCACTCAACAAGCATCACTTAAGTTCTGTGTGCAGATACAAAGCAAGACAAAAACAGTGGCAGGTTTCAAGATCACATTCCGTTGGGGAAGACAATGAATACACAAATCAGTGTATACTTGATAAATTAAGAGAGGATGGAAAGTAGCCTTAGAGGTGGCCACACTGGTGGATATGAGGCTACAGGAACTACAGTCATCATGCTTTAAGAGACCAATAGCCTAACTCCCTCATCTTACAGAGAAGGAAACCAAAACCCAAAGAAAATGCTTTGTCCAAGACCCTGTGGTTATTTATTGCCTTAACAAATTGTAAAAGGTATGAGGCAGCAACAGGATCTTCTCTAAATGTGACATCTACCCCCAGCTCCAAACATAGTGCTCTATGCTTAATACATGTTTAATAAATGGTTATCAGTATTAAATTCATACCTACAAAGATAGTGAAGGTAATTTCTTCTTATTTGCAGAACTGGTTATTGAGGAATATCTCAAGATATATCTCGAGTAGATCCATATTTTAATGTTTGTTTCCAGAGGATAATAATAATTATAATAAATAGCACTTACCAAGTGCTTTAAGGTTTTACATTGATTTATATTATTTAATCCTTACAACAATCCTGTGCAGTAGTCGCTCTTACTATATGATTTTCACAAGGTCACATGATAAAAAGTATCTGAGGCAGGATTCAAACTCAGATCTTTCTGACTCCAAGGAAGGCCAAATTCTATCTATCATGCCACCTAGCTTATCCAGATATACAACTTCTGACCGTACTGGGGATCTTCTTGATGGACCACTCTGCAGGCTGTGTAGAAGAAACCAGGTGGTACAATGGATAGAGGACTGGGTCTAAAGTTAAGACAGTCTTGAGTTCAAATTCATCCTCAGACACTTACTAGTTATGTGACCCTGGGTAATCACTTAATGTCTGTCTTCCTCAGTCTCATTGTCTGCAAAAAGAAAATAATAATAATATTATTGTATATGTTATATATTATTATTATACTATCTTCTAGAGTTGTGTGGCTAAAAATAAAATAGCATTTGCATAGGGTTTTGTAAACCTTAAAGCACCATTTAAATGCTAGTTATTATTTATTATTATTGTTATTATTATATCATAGGTGAAGAACTAGAAAGAACCTTAGATGTCATCATTTCAATCCTTTTCATCTTACAGATGAGGAACTTTAGGCTCAGAAAGCTTAAATAACATGCCCAGAATGACACAGCTAGTAAAAGTCTTCTTGTTCAGTCATTTTTCAGTCATGTCCAATTCTCCATGACTCCATTTGTGTTTTTTCTTGGCAGAGATATTGGAGTGATTTGCCATTTCCTTCTCTAGCTTATTTTATTGATGAGGAAACTGAAGCAAATAGGGTTAAGTGGCTTGCCCAGGGTCACACAATTGGTAAGTGTTTGATGTCAGATTTGAACTCAGGAAGATGAGTCTTGGAAGACTCTGGGTTCAGTACTTTGTGCACTATGGCCCCAACTAGCTTCCCTATAAGGGTCTAGGATAGGATTATAAACACACTTCTTAGCTCAAAATCCAGCGCTCTATTCATACTACTCACCCAGTTAAAGAGAAAACCCATAGAAGAAGTTGTCCTCATCCAAGGAGTAGGATAAAGCAGTCTTTGCCTCAGGCTCCCTGGAGTCTCTCCTGCAATGCCCCACTGGATAGATCCCAGAGAATGCACTTCTTATTAAAGGGGAGATTGACAGGTGTTAAAGAGAGGTGTTCTCAGGGGTGATGGTTTTCCCATTGAATGATTCTCACTTTCAATGAGAAAACCATCACCCTTTAAGAATCTAAATCTCTAGCCTGTCTCTCCACAGAAAAAGGATGCAGAACTTTGATGTTCAGGCCACTGTTCTCCCTCAAAGCCATGACACAGGCCATCCAGTTGCTCAGGATTGTCTAAAACACAAGTCACAGAAAATGTGGGCTTTATTTATTCAGAGTGTCAATTCAAATCCGCAGGGAGCAAACACGTTATTTTTAAAGTGCCAACAACAAGACAGGGGAATGTGGCCACAGCTAATGTTTATTAACACAGGCTCGGATTCTACTTCTTTTGGGAGTGACAAGTAGGAGTTCTAAAGCATCCATATAAAACAGTCCATAAGGCATTTCTGGAGCCCTCGCACGGCACCAAAGGTAACTTACTACCTGTGTAACTGAATCTCTCCGAATCTGTTTCTTCATCTATAAAATGGGAGTCCGATCCAGGACTATAAGAGTGGTATAGTTCTGTCCACTGGGGCTTTGTCTCAGGGCACCAAAATTTAAAGGATGTTTTCAGCATTTATATTCCATCAGCTGCTAGAAAAAACTGAGATTAACAATGAATTAGGAGGAATAGTTACTTTAAATAGGAAGATACCAGGTGGCATATTTTCTCCTCCCCATCTTCTGCAGCTGCACTCAAGGTGAGGTCCTTCTGAACTAGGCACTATCCTGGCTCCTTGTACACTTGTGGACTCCCTCAACAGCCACCAATGTCCTGTAGTGTATGAATCCACAACACAGGACTGTGTCATGAGGTCTCTCCCTATAGAATATCTCAGGTCTGAGGACTCCGCCCATCCAATGAATCTGTTTCAGAAAGCTGATTTTTATGCTTCTTGCCTTAGTGATCACAGATCTAGAGTGAAAAGGGACCTTAGAGGCCATCTCCATCCATATTTTTAAAAAGGTAAACTGAGGTTCAGGGAATTCAAATGATTTGCCAATGTCATATAGGTAGGCATCAGAGGGGAGATTTGAACTCAGTCCTCCTGACTCTAGAACTAGAGAAATTCCTGATGTGCCATGCTTCTCCTCATTCTTTTCTCCACCTTTCAATATGGTCCCCTTTACTTTATGGATTGTCCTCATCTAGGGTAAGCATGAGCAAGCATTGGGATCACGGGATTTAGAACCAGAATTGCTAAGTAAGGTTCTGATTAGACTACAAATTTTCTCTTTGTCCATCTGGCTCCAAACCCCATGGTTCTAAAGACCATCCAGACTTGCTATAGGCTAGGATAATTCCCAACTAAAGAGACCATACCAAAAGGTGAGCACATGATCATGCATATGAAGCAGGAGAAATGGTAACACTATTTTCAAGAAAGTCCCTCAAATTCCAGCATCTTCCACCAGTGTTCATATCAGGAAGACTCCAAAGCCCCAAAGTCTGACAGAGACAGAGAGAGAAAACAAAGACTATCACCTGTTGCTCTTCTGCTCTATGTAAATTGTATGTAGATTTTGTTTTTAATTTTCAAACACCATCTAGCTATGAAGTACTTAATCGCTAGGTTTGATTTTGATCAGGAAAGAGAAATATTTTCATGCCTTGAAGATGGCAGGATTTGCTGGGTCCCATTAGATAGTGGAGAAGAGACTTCTCCCTCCACTCCTTTTGTCATGTCTTGATGTGTGTTTGTGTGTGTGTGTGAGAGAGAGACAGAGAGAGACAGAGACAGAGAGAGAGACAGAGAGAGAGAGACAGAGA
>NW_027185798.1:26927532-26938598 GCF_028583685.1 Petaurus breviceps papuanus
TTCTAGTACAATTATCACACACTCAGTCCTCTTCTCTGTTCTTCTTGGCATATAATGGGACATTTCAATCAGACATTCTTTCAGAAATTAAAACAATTTACTGACATTGATTCTCCAGTCAAAAACTGAGCTGGGGAAAATTTATCTGAGACAAATCAACAAGCATTTTATTAAGCACCCACTATGTGCAAAATACTTTGCTTGACACTGGAGATTCAACGATCAAAATGAAATGGTTCTTGCCCTCCGGAAGCATAGATGCTGCCAGATGGATGATTGTGAAAGCAATACAGACTAATGTCAAGAGGGAGGGTGCACCTCCAGGTGGGGAGATCAGAAAAGTTCCAATGTATGGAGCAGAGTGGGGAGAAGGGCACCTGACCTGTGCTTTTAATGAAGTTAGGGATTCAAAGAAAGAGAGGCAAGGAGGGGCTGTATTCCAGGTATTGGGGACATGCGAGCTTTAGGGAGCACCACCACCCAATGACTCCCAATTTAAGGATGTGCTATGTCTACATACTTTCTAGATACATGTGAACTCAGGAGTCTTCTCTGCAGTCCTCTGAGGACATGCTTTGAATCACCATTCTGTCACTGTTACTATGGATTAAGGTGTATAACTGGGTCAGAGACAGTCATCTCTCTCAATCGCCACCCCCAACCCCAATCCAGAGCTGAATTTAGGCAGTCCTTGGGAAAGAATGTGAAAGGGGAACCACAGAGAATCCTTTCTGTACCCCTACCTTAGGAAGGCCTATTCACTGAAATGAAGAGTTGGGGAGTTAGAATGGGAGAGGGACATATGGGAATCAGAAAGCACTGATAGTCCTTGCTTTAAGAAACATGTGGGAAAATTGGAAGTTCTAAAACTGATCATTGAAAGTGAGATAAACCCTTGGGAATGAAGGGGTCTCCTTCCAATTAGACATTCATATCTAGTGGGATCTACCTTTCCTTGGGTATTACCTCTCCTGTCCCCTCCCCTCCCCCTCCTCTCCTGTCCTCTCCTCTCACTTCCCTTTCCATCTCCTCTCCTTTACTCTTCCCTTTCCTTTTCCCTTTTCATTTCTTTCTAGGGAACTAGGTATTTCTATCTTGCCCAGGCTGTAAGTGTAGATGCCACTCACTAGCCCAATTCTACTGCTGATCAGCATAGGGACCTTGACCTGCTTTGTTTGGGGGTCTAGTTTGCCCTTCTTTAGTCTTTCTGGTCTTCTTCTCCTCCTAAGGACCCAGGACTTCGTTGGGATACCCAAACAGCTTTAATTTCACCCTAGCCAGAATTCTTAAAGTCAAATGGTCCACTCACCCCAGCCTCCCTAGTAGCAGGGATTATAGACTGCACCACTGTGCTTGACTCTATTCATTTTCACCAGTCATCTCCCATACCACTTCCATCCTTTTGCTGGGGATCCATTCCTCTTCCCTCTCGCTCATAATCCTTATCTTCTCTCAAGGCTTAGTTCAAGGGCTTCCTCTTCTGAGAAGTCTTCCTCGACACCCCTATCTCTCTCTCCTAAAATTACCTTGAATTGTACAAACTTATCTACATGCTGCATCCTTTCCTTAGTTGAAAGTAAACAATCAGAGGGCATTTTTCCTCATTGTATCATCAATGTCTAATATTAATCGCTAACATTTATATATTGATTTGAGGCTTACAAAGTCCTTGACACATATCTCATTCGATCCTCACAATAACCCTATGAGAAGGGAATTATTTTATCAATTAGGAAACTAAGGTTGAAAAGCTAAATCATTCTCCCAAAATCACATATAGCTGGGCAGAGGTAGAATTCAAATATAGGTCCTCTAGTCTGTACAACCAATACTTTATCCAGTATGCCATGCTCCTTCCATATTTAACACATTATCTTATTCACACTAAGTTCTTAATGAATGCTTAGTGATCAAATTGGAGACTGGCTCTCATCTTTAAGAAAGAACAATTCTCTTCCTCAATTGAAGCGCATACATTGAGATGTTCAACTATTTGTCAGGGAGTGTGAGACAGGGAGATAGGGTAGAGACATTAAAATATGAAGGACTAGGGGACTCTGGTTGGCAATGAACAAAATATAAGTTTGTCCCATTCAGATCTGACTTTGACAGTTTCAGCACCCCAGCTCTATCCTCCATTCTTGGGTCACATCAAAAATCAAATAAACATCAGACACTGATTTATTAAGTAGCTGCTATGATGTAGGCACTAGGGATACAAAGGCAAAATTTAAATAGCTCCTGCCTTCAAGGAGTGTATAGAATGGAGGAGATGCTGTGAATGTGATTAACAAGATAACACAAAATCCATATAAGTCCATATAAGATATACAAAATGCACAATGAGATAAAAATCACTTTTTTCAAGATGTCTACAAAGCAAAGAGACAATATTATTTGATAGGGTAAGGGAAGAACATTAGCTTTTTGGAGAATCAGGAAAGGCTTCAGGTAGAAAGTGTTTCTTGAGAGGGAGGGGAAATCAGTGGCTTCAACCCAACCCTACCTCCAACAAACACTCTGGGGAGAATGGTTGAGCAAGGGGAGGGCATAGCTGTGTTCAATCCTTTAGGCAAAATTTGCTGTATAAGCAAGGGTGCAGGAACCTGTCCTTTACAGAGATGGAGTGTAGTCTAGGGAATTGGAAACATAAGAAAGTCAGGAAAGATGAGAGCCATGTCAGTCAAGGGAGAGTAAGAAAAAAATGACTGTTATTAACAAGAAATTCTGAGTGGGGCAAGGGGCAGCCCCCAGTGCCCCTGGGATGCATCCAGCTGCCTTCACAATCTCAGAACTAGAAGGGTTTTTTAAGGGCCATATTTCCTCCATGCTACAGTAGAAATATCACTGGCTCTCATCAGAAAACCTGCGTTTGAATCCTGCCTGATTCTTATTGCCTGTATTACCCTAAACAAATGACTTCATCCCTATCATCTTCTGTTTTTTTTTAAACCTGTGAAATAGAGGGGATGTGTATTAAATGATAACCTAGGTCCCTTCCAGTTCATCTAATGTCTATTTGAAAAATTGAAAAGGTTACTTGAGGGGTCCTTAGCCATTTTTGTATCTGTCATGGAGTACTTTGGAAATCTGGTGAAAATTATGGATTGCTTCTAAGAGTAATACTTTTAAATGCATAAATATGAGTATAAATACATAATGCTTTTTTTTTGCCTTTTGGAGGGCGATTGGGGTTAAGTAACTTGCCCAATGTTACATGGCTAGCTTTTTTTGTGTGGGTGTTAAGTGTCTGAGGCCAGAACCGAACTCAGGTCCTTCTGACTCCAGGGCCAGCACTTTTACTCACTGCGCCACCTACCCACCCCCTACATAATGCTTTTAAATGAATAAATAAAGCACATATGTTTACTAAAGAAATTTTATACACAAACAAACAAACACACACATTTTTCCCATCCAAGTTCAAAGGCTCTCTGAAATCTATTCATGGACACATTGTGGTCCAATGGACCCCAGTCTAAGAATCTCTTCTCTAGAGAGAAGGAACCAGAGTTCCCAAGTTTGCCCAGTTCACCTTTTGTATGGCTCTAAGGCATATATATTTTGTATATATCTAAGGCAGATAATTCTTAGAGTAAGGAGGATGCCTCTTGCATGGATGCTATTTCCATCCATGGTCCTCATTTAGTCCTCTGGAACCAAGTAGATCAAGTTTAAAACCTCTTACTGGTGATAGCATTTTGAATCCTTGAAGGCATCTGTTATATACTCCCTAAGTTGTCCCTTTTCCAGGTACACAGTTCCAGTTCCTTCAAGTCATCCTCATGTGGCATCATCTAGGAGCTCTTCATGTTCCTACTGATTCTTCGTTTTCTGACTTATGCCAATGTACTTTCTAATACACAAACACTCAGAACTGATCCCAAGACTCCAGATTTGGTCTGACCATGGTAGACTTCTCTCATTCTGGACTAGTATCTACATTAATTAAGGCTAAGATCATATTAGCCCCACCTTTTTTTTTGGCTGCTGCACCACACTATAGTCCATTAAAACCTCCATAATTTTATTTTTACAATTGGAACTAATGGATAACCATAGCACACCCTCCACCACATTTGTGAACACACACACACACACACACACACACACACACACATGCATGCACAATCCCTCACCATGACTTTTGATGGAATTCTGCTAAGTAGGTGGCCCTGAACTGGCTGCCTCCCTACTCAGGTGAAGCCCATGCTATGTTCTCTGAGTAGTTGGCATCGAGTACCTTGGGTTAGGCTATGCTGGACTGGATCCCAAACGAAGTCCTAGAGCCTCTTTAAAGTTTAACTGACAAAATGTCAGCATCTGCTTTTCATAATTATAATCCCTCCTATTTAAACAGAGGGGCAGCTGTCATAGTAAAGATCTAGCCTCTCAGTCAGAAAGCCCTGAATTCAAAACCTGCCTTTGACACCAATGATCAGGTGACTCTGAGGAAGTTGCTTAACTACTCCCACCCCCACCTGGATCCCCAAGAAACTCTCAGGAGAGGAGGAAACTAAACTATATGACCTCAGAGATCCTTTACCTCTCTGAGCCTATGATTCACCGCTTGACTTTACGCCTTCCTGTGCTAACATATAGGAACTTAGAGTTGGAGGGGCCATGGAGTCCAATTTTCATTTCTCAGATGAGGAAAATGAGACACACACACACACACACACACACACTGATTTCCTTAACATAACGTGGCTAGTAAGTATCTACAATAGGATTTGAACAACAAACAAAATCCATTTTAGAACTCACAGAAATGAATATCTTGGGGCAGCCAGGTAGCACAGTGAGTAAGAGCACCGGCCCCAGAGTCGGGATGACCTGGGATTGAATCTGGGCTCAGACACTTAGCACCCACCCAGAAACACCTGGCCATGTAACCTTGAGCAAGTTACTTAACCCCAATTGCTTAAAAAAAAGTAATTATCTGCCAGTGGGTAGGGGGGAAACCTTTCCCCAGAGGCCAATATAAATTCAGTCACTTATAGCATACAAAAGATCTAATTTCCACTGTAAATTTCTCCTCAGCAGAGGACTTTGGAAGCTCTAGAGACTGGATTTTTCAGACTTGTCATCTCCATCCCTATAGAATGTAAGCACTGGATTAGGAGTCAGGAACCCTGGGTTTGAGCCAGACAACTGGGTGGCTCAGTAATTAAAGTGCTGGATCTAGAGTTAGGAAAGTCTGTGTTCAAATCCACTCTCAGACACTTACTAGCTCTATGACCCCGGGGCAAGTCACTTATTCTGGGTCTTTTTCGGTTTCTTCAACTGTAAAATGGGAATCATAACAGCTCTGATATCCTTTTCTCTCTCAAGTAACCCTTTCTACCTGAAGCCTTTCCTGATTCTCCAAGAAGCTAGTGCCCTCCTGCATACCCTAACAAATAGTATGGTCTATCTACTTTGTAGACATCTTGAAAAAAAAAATTAGTTTTGCCTCATTGTGCATTTTATGTATCTTGTATGAACATATATATTTTGTGTTATCTTGTGTAGACTTGATTATATTCATATCATTCCCAATATGCTGTATATTCTTGGAAGTCAGGGACTATTTAATTTTTCCTTTGCATCCCCTATAGCTCCCTCATTTTACAATTAAGGAAACTGAGGTCCAGAGATATGAAGGCCCAGAGTCACAAAAGTGCTGACTATTGGAATGCTAACCAGTCAGCCTTTCTCCACTGTATCATACTGCCTTTCCTTTCTTGTTTGTTTGTTTGAAAGTTATGTGTTGAATTTATTATATAACTTGAAATAATAGAAATTTTTATTTTGTTTGTTTTTATTTCTCAATATTCACTTCTATAAGATTTTAAGTTCTAAATTTTATCCCCCTGACTTTGTTTCTCCCTCCCCAAGAAGCATGAACTCTGATATAGGATATAAATGTACAATCATATTAAACATATTTCCACATTAGTAGTGCATAATAAAGAAGAATTAGAACCAAAGGGGAAAAGCACAAGAAAGAAGAAGCAAAAAAAGAGAGAGAGAAAATAATAGACTTTGATGTGTATTCAGACTCCATAGTTCTTTCTCTGGATATGGGTAGCATTTTCCATCATAAGTCTTTTGGAATTTTCTTAGATCTTTGAATTGCTAAGAAGAGTTAAGTCTATCAAAGCTGATCATTGAGCAGTATTATTGTTACTGTATACAATATTCACCTGGTTCTACTCACTTCACTCAGCATCAGTTCATGTAAGTCTTTCCAGGTTTTTCTGAAGTCTACCTTATCATCACTTCTTATGGAAAAATAGTATACCATTGCATTTATATGCCACAACTTGTTTAGCCATTCCTCAATCGAGGGGGATCCCTTCAGTTTCTAATTCTTGGCCACCACAAAAAGAGCTGCCATAAATATTTTTTTATGTGTGGGTCCTTTTCCCATTTTTATGATTTCTTTGGGATACAGACCTAGAAGTGATATTGCTGGGTATGCACATTTTTATAGTCCTTTGGGTATAGTTCCAAATTGCTCTGCAGAATGGTTGGATCAGTTTACAACTCTACCAATAATGCATTAGTGTTCCAATTTTCCCGCCTCTTCTCCAACATTTATTATTTTCCTGCTTTGACATGTTAGCCAATCTGACAGGTGTGATGTGGTAT
The DNA here is from genome assembly GCF_028583685.1 of Petaurus breviceps papuanus. Lineage (NCBI taxonomy): Eukaryota > Metazoa > Chordata > Mammalia > Diprotodontia > Petauridae > Petaurus > Petaurus breviceps. Next base: position 26,934,169 of record NW_027185798.1, read on the forward strand.
CTCAAAGTTGTTTTCATTTGCATTTCTCTAATTAATAGAGATTTAGAGCATTTTTATATGACTATAGATAGCTTTAATTTTTTTTTATCTGAAAACTATCTAGAAATATTTCTGAGGATATGGGACCATTGAAATATCCAGGGAAGATGAGAAAAAAAATTACTTCAAGGAGTAAGCTGATACAAAGTCCATGGGAGTAATATTTAGGGGTCAAGTACAGAAATACCTGTTTCAAGCAAGGAGCACCACTCTTAGAACTCAGGTTAGAAAGTAGGTTCTAGGAGGTCCAAGTCATTCTTCAGGATTATCAACAAGAAACCTGAGAGTATGTATTATCACCCAAAACACTCTGTGCAGGGTGCCTCCATATGTAGTTGAGACAATATATAGCACGAGGGAGTAGGGGAATAGGGATTAGTTAAGAAGGAACTAACACTTGCTCTATATACAGTCTCAAAGGAAACCTTGATTATCTGGTAAAGCTTATACAGTCTTATCATTTTTCTCTTCAGTTATGCTAACTCTACACATTTCCCTGCAGTATTGAGTGGCAAAATAAATTCTGAGTCTAGATTTCAACTCAGATCTTCCCAACTCCAGGTCTAATGCTCTATCTGCTATACCACCTATGTACCTCATTATAAAACAGTTTAGGGCATGAAATGGAAACCTATACTCTCTCTCCATCAACAAAGACAAATTATGAAGAACCCATAGCTAAAAAGAGGAAGGTAGTAGCTGCAGAAATATAGTAGGGAAAACTAGTAAACAGTCTCAAAGTTTAATTTTAGGATGACAGAGGAGATGCAACATGTTTGTGACATATAGGAAACCTTCCCTGAATAACTTCTTGGTGCTAAGGGGTATGCGTGTGTGTGTGTGTGTGTGTGTGTGTGTTCTCCATCCAGGCTACTCCATAAGGATTGTGAAATCATAGCTCTATCTTTCAGTTCACATATTTCTCCTTTTCTCATTGGGTTAAGTACCTGACATGCAACATAATGTGTGGTGTATGATTGAAATAGTTCACACACAAGAGAACTACTCATGCTGATACATGTTGACCTCAAAAGAATGTAAGCTCCTTGAGGGCAGGGATTGTTTTATTTTCATTTTTCTATCTCTAATGCCTAGCACTTGGAGCAGAGTAATCACTTAATAAATGTTTGTTGGCTGATTGACTGATGAAATGAGACAACTAGAATCTTGGTGTTGCAAGCATTGGATATGGTCTTGAAGCCCAGTTCTACTACTTTTGAGCTATATGATCTTAGACAAGTCTCTTCAGTTTTTTGGACTTCACTTTCCTCAATAAAATGAAATGGTTGGACTACAGTGCCTCCTAACTTTCACTTTTTATTATTCTATATTGACTCTAAGTCTAATTCTTCTCCCCCTCACCTCTCCCCACAGTCTCATACCTGAAGTTCTTTGCCTCACAGTTTGCCCTTCAACTACCAACCCTGGCTCTTTTCCAATGATCAAGTCACTCTTTGCAGATGTTTTCATTTAGGGAAATGTCCCTCTTCCACTGCAAGAGAAGGCACCTATTTGCATATTCAGAGAGTCAAGTGACTCCCTTGTGCAGCCCAGGAATGAATATTCATTGCTACTGTATAATGTGCAGCAGCAATGAAATGCTGATAGTAGTGAAGATATGGAATCTTCTCTGTCCTTGGGAACTCAGTGATAAGTGAGAATTGATTAGAAAAATAGTTCAAGTAATGCCAACCCATCATGGGTTCATCTGCCTCCTACTTTCTGGTAAAACTCTAGCCCCAATCTCACCCCTATCTCTCTATTGCAGACAAGCTAGGTCAAACCCTCCTTGTAAAGAGAGATAACAACCTTTCTGGGATGAAGACCATCAAAAGATAAAAGATGGTAGAGAGAGATTAGCACCTAATAGAAATTAATACCTGAAAAATGCCAGTTACTCAAGTAAATTTTAATCAAAAGAAATGAATGAACATTGCAAGAGAAAATTTTGCAGAGAAACATGAACCTTTAGTTTCAGTCATAGATTCCCTTTGGCTCTCAAGTTTACATTATTAGAAAATCCAGTATTGGCACATTTCTCTATTTCTATTTGATCTATTGCTAAAAACAAGTGCTCTGGCAGTGGCAAGACTATCCTGGATTTCCTGATGCCAGTGCTAGTGTTTTCTAGTTATGTCCTGTGTGTATTGCAGATAAAGTCCAAACTCAGGTTGATGTCAGTGTTAGTCAACTGGTATCCGTATTTCCCAAAGAATCATAACATTTTAGAGCTGGGATACTCCTTAGAGATGATGTGTGTAGGTCAATCTTGGAAGCACAGTTCCAAAATTGCAATATTTTTAACACTCAACACCATTAAGGATCAGCAATCATTAGCACTCCAAGTGCCTGGGCAACACCTCTTTAAACCTAGATAATGAGCCCAAAGCTTGCTTTCTGTCCTTTGCCTGATGTAATGCTAGCCACATTTTTGGAGATAACAATAACATTAACTAGAGAATGGACTTCTTATTCACACTTCTTATGTCTGCAAGTGCATGTGGGGGCATTTGTGCGCGCGCGCACACACACACACACACACACACACACACACTTTATAACTTGAACAGGACAATTTTTAGCAAATATGCCAGAACTATTATTCATTCATTCAACAAATATTTATTAAGCATTTATCATATCATCTTCAAAGCACTGTACTAGGTGTTGGAGAAATAGTAAAGTTTAAATAGAACATGGTCCTTAATCTCACGGATATCAGTCTACTTGAGGATTTAGGCAAAGACACAATATAAAATATTATATGATAAGTATATTTAAGAAGGGCAAGCCAAATACTCTGTGAAGTGGATGTGGGTAAATGGAAGAAATAGTACAAAGGATTATTGTCCTTCAAAGTCGCTTTAGGGGGTTTATTTTTCCATTATTATCATTGTTCAAATATGCTTAGAAAGCTCTTTGGAAATTGTCTTCAGAGACAGTTGACAGGTCATACAAGATCAGCTAAGTTCTGGTAACTAGATGGTGCAGAGAATTAGAGAACTGACCCTGGAGTCAGGAGGACCTGAGTTCAAATATGACCTCAGATACTTGACACACTTTCTAACTGTGTGACCTTGGGCAAGTCATTTAACCCCAATTGCCTTAGCCTTCTCCCTCCCCTCCAAAAAAAAAAAAAAAAGATCGACTAAGTCAGACATGACTAACTCACAGATTGAGCTAAAAAAAACCAATACAGGAAATACCATAAAGCCTAATTCTCTAATTTATAGATGAGAAAAAAAAGGGAAAATAAAGATTAAATGACCCAAGGTCACACATGTAGCAAGTAATCAAGGTGGGATATTTAGAGCTAATTCTTGTAACTTATGGTGTTTTCCACTATATTAAATGTTTTTTGCCTACTTCAGTTCAACAAATAGTTCTAAGCATATCTCATTTCTGAAACAACATACTTTAATTTATTTCTTCCACAAATTTCGGTTGTTACCAAAAGGGAGGAAAAAATCTTCAGAAAAGAAAAAAATGCCACCAATTTAGAAGATTCCAAAGAATATGTCTTGGCTCCTATGGTGACTTTTCAAATATCACCTAGTCAACAGCAATAGCATAAGAATAAACATAAAACTTCTCATTGGTCTTTGTGAAGGGGACAGTGTTTATTTGAATGTGTATATATGTATACATATACACTCACAAGTATATTACCTACATCTATCCTGTATTCTGAGCCCTTTTTCATCTGTAGAATGAAAGTAATAATAATCATAATATCTACATCACAAATTTATTGTGATGACCATATGTATCCATGTAAATTGTTTTGTTAACTTTTTAAAAAAATATACCTTTTGATTTTCCATATTCTTTATTTTCAAATATTCCCCTCCTGCCCCTTTCAAAGAGCCATTAATAATAATAATTTAAAAAAAACAAAAAAAATCAGTTCAACAAAACTAACAAATCACTCATTTGATAGTGTATACAATGTTCCACATCCATAGTCTCTCACCTCTACAAAGAAGGGAGGGAGATGTATTTTTCTCTTTTTTGGAGGAAAATTTGATCATTATAATTACAGTGATCAGTTCTAGAGGATTTTGTTGTTTTTCCATCATATCATTGTAGTCCAATATATCAAAAGTTCTAAAACCTTTTTGGTCTTAAGATGCCTTTACATGCTTAAAAACAATTTAGGACACCAAGAGCTTTTGTTAATATAGGCTATTTTTTTTTATGTTTATTTACCATCTCCTTACCCCTAAACCCGCCCCTCTTCCTAGTTTTCCTATTATTGTTGAGTCTCACCATCCTTTCAGTCACACAGGTTCATCATAGGTGTCATACTTGACTCATCCCCTTCTCCCTTCCCCCATATTCAATATGTTGACAAAGCCTTTATAACATCTCTCCCACCCCCCACCCCCAGT
>NW_027185798.1:26943598-26958897 GCF_028583685.1 Petaurus breviceps papuanus
CATTTACATATGAATTCATTCCTTGTCTTCTCTACTCATTTATAAACTCCTCAGGACCAAAGAAAGTATCTTCCTTTTCTTTTGAATTCTCCCATAGCACATTGTCAGCTCCATGAATACTTTTTGAGCCAAAGAACACTAGAGCTGGAGAAGGGGTGTTTCTCAGATCCTAGAATGTGGCCAGCAGTTGGCTGATGAAAAATCCATTCCCCTATAGTGCCATTGGCCAGGCATGAAGGAAAGGAAGAAAGTCGATTCTCTATTTCTCTTTCACCAGCCCCTTCTGTAAGGTTCCTGTTACCCATCTCTCTTGAACTACCCAGGCCCCAGTGGAGCATGTAATTGTGAGGAAATAGAGTTTGCCAAACCCCAGGCCTCGTGCCTTTCCAACACAGGGAGGTTGTATGTTTTCATTAAAAGAAATGCCCTGCTGTGTATTATTCATTACTGCCAGGGCGAGTATAAAAATCTAAATACTAACTGTATTATTTTGACTTATGACAGGTAAAAAAAAATCCTATTAGGTTATTCATCAGCTGAGCTAAAAGTACTTAACCTCAGAACAGCCACACTTAGACTATTTTCATACTATTTCACTTCCAAAGTGTAATAAAGATTCACTAATAGACAGTTTTATATGTACCTAGTGAGGTGTAAGGCAGCCTATAATGAGCTGGAAAAAAAGAGTAGGTTTGTAAAAGGAAGTACTGGTTGGGAGGCCCACTTAACCCTTTCCTGGGCAACCATACTTTGCTAGTAAGAAAGACCATAGATTCCTACGATTCCTGCAATAAAGGCTTCAAAATTCCATCAATATATTGTTGGTATGTCAAAGGTTGATGATGGTCCAGTATGGGAACTCCACTCCACCAACACAGATCATAATTAATCTTTAAGTTAATAAGTTGTTCTTAGGGAGATGACTAAGGTACACAAAAGTCCTAAGTGTCAGAGACAGGATGAGAATCACTCCAAGTTTAATGGATGATTCTATCTATCTATCATCTATCTATCTATCTATCTATCTATCTATCTATCTATCTATCTATCTATCTATCTATCTATCTATCTATCTATCTATTTATCTATCATATCTATCCATCTATCTATTCATCTTCAGCTCTATCCATGGTACCATACTGCCTCTCCATACTCATATAAAAATAGATCTCTGGTCTCATAAATTTGGATGTTCATTCTAATATTTCAGATCACAGATCTTCCCTACTTTTCTGTCTTGTTTAATTCTTTCCCATGACCTCCTATAGGAACTTAGAGAAGCATGGGAAGATTTGAGTGAATTAAGAGCAAAATAAGAACTCAACTACAACAATGTAAATAGAACATTAAAAAGTAAGTTAAATGACAACTGGACATGGTATAATATAATGACTGAACTTGACCAGAGAGAAGAGTTGAGAAAATATAGCTTTTTCCTCTTGCAGAGGTAGAGTTCTATGGCTATGGAATATTACATATGCTATAAGTCTTGATTGATATCATACTTGGTTTTACTGAATTGTTTCTTACTCTTTTCCTTTTTTATCATAATTGATAGCTCTCAAAGTGAATTAGGAGATATGTTTGGAAATGAAAGTGATATAAAACCAAAGAGGCATCGACATACTTAGAAAACTATGCAAAATAAGAATTGATGAATATGAAGAATTTAGAGAGACAGGTGAAGACATGAACTAGTGTAGTATGGTACTGTGGAAAGAATAGTATCTCAGGAGTCAGAGGCCTTGGATTGAAATTCTTTTTATTATACACATTACATATATGACCTTGAGTGAGTCCCTCAACTGCCATAGGCCTATAAAATGAAGAGGTGGAATGAGATGGCTTCTGAAGTTTCTTCCAAAGGACTATGATCCTTTGATCTTATTATACAAGGTAAAGCAGACCCAGTTTTAAAAACACACACACAATGACTATAGCAATGTAAATAAGAAGAGTAAATAAGCCAACTGAACAATGCAGAATAAATTTAGCTGTGGAAAGAAACTGAGAAAATGAACCTGTCTCTCTTCTTTGCAGGTGTGAAAGACTGTGGTCATGGCCTACTGCACATACAGTCATGGATCAGGTTGTTTTGCTGAACTTCTTTTTTGATCTTTTTAAAGAAATGTTATATTTATTAGGAAGGATGGTTTACTGTGTATGTGAGGGGAGGAGGGATCTATTCAGGAATGATGGCAATGTAAAAACAAAAAATATTGGAGTCAGCTGCATGGCATGGTAGATAGAGCTCTGGTCTTGGAGTCAGGAAGACCTGATTTTAAATCTGGCCTCAGAAACTTAGCTGTGTAATCTGGGGCAAATCAGGTGACCTCTGTCACCTTGGTTTCCTCATCTGCAAAATTAAGATGAAAATAATACCTACCCCTCCCCAGCTGTTATGAGTGTCAAATGAGATATTTGTAAAGTGCTTAGCAAATCTTAAATTGCTATATGTTATCATTACTACTACCACAACTACTACTACTACCACTACTACTACCACCACCACCACCACCACCATAGATTTAAAGGAAAACAAAATACATTGAGCTAAAGGCAATCAGATATACTACTCAGCTATGAATTTTAACCTCAGCTCTGCCAGCAGCTCCAAGGTGTTTCCTCAATCTGGGCTTCAGTATCCCCATCTATAAAATTAAGGGATAGATTAAAGCATTTTAAAGGCTTCCACCTCTAAGATTATAGGCTTCTAACAGATCTGAATGTGCTTCTGCTATTGATGGACATCATTTAGAGATTTTGACTGGGTTTCCACTGCTTTTCCACATCTCTTGGCAAGCATGACAATGCCTACTGCATTGTGTTAGTCTATGAAGTTGCCTTGTGATTCCAAGGATGCTGGGTTGTTGTTCAGGAGCCAATAGGGAAAGAGCAGAGTCCCAGCAGCAATAAGGAGCAAAGATGTGATGGGGCATTAGCTATCCCATTCTGTTTCCCTCCTTTTTCTGTGAAGGTAATGATAAAAGGGATAGCTTTGAACTCCCAAAGCATTTCTTTGTCAGTTCCTACCCTGAGGAAAAGACTGTGTAGCCACTTACATAGGACTACAGTCCCCTGAAGATCTCAGCAGAGATACAATGAGGGCTGGGAATCTCAGTCTGCTTTGTAGTTCTGACAGCCCCGGCAAATCCTTCCAACATCAGAGTGGGGGTCATGTTGCTGCACCTTGAGCAAGCTTTCAGCATTTCCTTGGGGCTTGCTCCTCCAGGAGAAAACAAAGAAAACTAAAGTGTGATTCACACTTTTGTAGCATTGCCTTTCTATCCCTGAGGGGGCCAGAACCATCTTCATTCCTCCTCATGGTTGGCAACTGTCAATCAGATACTCTCCTGAGAACTGAGGAGAGCACACCTTTGGGATCTGCAGAGCCTTTGGAATCTTACCCAAGGTCACCTATACATATTAGTTCAATCTCAGTGAGTGCCTCTGAAGTGGCAGGCAATATGGTGTACTGAGTAGGTCAGGAGTCAAAAAGAGCAAAGTTTCTCATCTCAGATACTTACTAGTTGTATAATTCTGGGGAAGTCACCTGGCCTCTCTTTGCCTCTGTTTCCTCATTTGAGAAATGGATTAAATATTATTATGAACTCAATAACCTCTAAGATACTTGCAGCTCTAAATGAATGATCCTAAGTTGATTGAATGAAGGATTTGGAGTTAGAAGACCTGAGTTTGAATTTTATCTTTGCATCTTACAACCTATAAATGACTTTCATCAAACCTGGTGCTTTGTACATAGTAAGCATTTAATAAATGCTTTTTCAATGATGGTGATGATGATGGTGATGGTGATGCTGGTGATGATGATAGGAAATAGCAAGCAAGGTGAGATATAGTTGAATGATAACTTGTTCATGGCATAGAGGAAGGAGACATGAACTGGGATTTACAGTATCTTAGCTGTATTTTAGCACTAGAAGAGGACTCAGGGGCCATCTAGTCCAATCTTCTCATTTTATATATGAAGAAACTGAGGCCTAGTGTATCAACAATGCAGTATTCACAATGCCTACAGTAACTATAAATATGATGATAATGATTATTAATCACAAAATGTAACAGGCTTTTTATATAGGGGACATAGCTAGAACATTTATTCAAATACCAGAAAACTGAGTCCCACAACCAGAAAGTCACAGCCATCATAGTAGCCACAGAGTTGGTACATGTAAATAATGCAGTAAACACCCACATTCTCAAGCCTTCAAAACAGAACAGGCTACCTCAGGCAAAGATCCTCCTCTCCTCACTCATGGTAACTGCTCAGCCTTTACACAGCTCTCTCCCAGCAGCTCCAGCCCCCACAGTTCCTGTCCCCAGCAGTCCTCAGCAGGAGTCCTTAGCAGAAATTCTGGCTGGCTCAAAAAAAAATAGTTCACCCCACAGTTGCCCGCCGCCACTTTGCTGCTGTCTCTTTCATTCACCACCTCCAGTCACTGTGCTGGCTCCAGCCTGGCTCTTACCCACCTCCGGCTCCTTCCTGCCCCACCCCTTCTTTCTATGTCAGCAAGTTCCAGGGGTATGGAAGATCTTCAAATCCCATTACCACAACACCTAGGGAGATTGAGTCACTTGCCTGATGTGACCCTTCCTCTGATAATGGAAAAATTGCTGATTCAGTCACAACTACAAAGCATGATATGTGTTCAGTTTCTCGCAGAGGGAGTAAAACCATCTTCTCATCTGTTCCTTGAAAAAGCATCTCACCATAGACACACCAATGCAGAACCATGAATGAGTAAGATCTCCTCTTTGGTGAGGTACTTGCCAGACAATATTTCTCCTACTCCTCAAGAAAACTCAAGCACTAAATTTATAACAACAAATAAAATTAGACTTTACAATACCCAGAGTGATTTTTTTTAAACTTAGGTTGTCAGATGGTCTGTAAATTTTATGTGTTAAGAGGCTTATTATGCTCAGTTCTGGACACTTCATTTTAGAAAGACAGTGGAGAATTCACATATATAAATGCCACCGACCAATGTGGTGAGAGAACCAGAGTTAGGATGCTTGGGTCTAGTTCAGGTTATGCCAATTGACTAACCATGTGACTTCAGGTAAGTGATGTCCTCTCTTTGGACTTGTCTTCTCTGGATGAAGAGATTCAGAATAACAATCTCTAAGCTCTTACCAACTGTAGTAGCCTATGGACTCGATGGTACAAATTATAGGAGCTCAGAGGAGAAAGAAATCAGAAGATTAGCAATGGAAAGGAATTGAGAAAATGAACCTCGAGTATTCATCTAAAAAATGAAATAGAGAACTCAGCTTAGTTTCATGGAAGAGATGAGCCTTAAATTAGTCTTTGAAGAATGGGCAGGGTTTAGATAAAGGAAAAAAAAAGAATGCACCAACCTGGCTAGAGAGGAAGGCATGTGTTGAGAAATAGAAAAATATCAAGATGGATTACTCAGATGGGTGGGGAGTGGGGATGGGATGGGAGGGGGAATGAGCACACCAAAAATTTAACAATCAGCTCCTGGGAGCTGGTTCAAGCATACTCTAGTACATCTCGAATATTTTTATTAATACATTTGACTGAAAAACTAAAACTGTATTTTATAAGCTTCTTAAAACTACCCAATTCACCTCTTTCACCACCACTACACACAGAAGAATGCTCCTGTTTTCTCAAGGTCAGAGTCGACATCTTATAGAATTAAAGGTTTTAGGGGCTCTAAGAGATGAAACGATTATAGATCCAGAACTAGAGAAAAGGTCTTAGAAATTAGCTACCTTGTCCAATTGGAGAAGAAAATGGCAAACCATTCTAGTATCTTTTTCAAGAAAGCCCCAAATGGGATCAGGAAAAGTCAGACAGGACTGAAACAACTGAACAACATGATACACTAACAAGAATTCCATTTTCCCCTCATCTCTCGCCACAACTATTCTTTACCCCAATGACACCATCTATGATTTTGACTCACAACCAAGTCTTAGCAGAAGGAAGAAAGGCGACAGCAATACTCCCCTCCTCTTCCCCATGGTGAAATTGACATAGAGAGGGAGAAATTGACAACAGAGGGGGTGAAATTGTCATCAGTGGAGCATTACAATTGTCACTGGCCTTCATTTCCTCACTTCTGCTTGGGATTCTCTGAGGTTCTGCCTGATGTTTAGCTTCCCTCCTTCCCTGAGGTAATTGGATAATTGGGATGGACTGCCACAGAGAGATATATTTTGATACATCTAAAAACATCCATGAGAAAGCCAGCGCAGCAGGCAACGTGCCTCCCTGACATACGGCGGCTGTGGTCCTCTCTGGAACAAGGCTAGCTGGCCTTGGGAATGCAAGGCATCAGACGCTCCTGTTGTCTCTGACAAAGCATCCCAGAGCACCATGCCCATGAGGACAGCAGCTCAGTCTGTTTTCTCTATCACGGAACATAAAACTTTCCTTATTTTTTTCCCATGCACAATTTAAAAATTTTAGATTCCCAGTGTGAGCTGGTTGGCAAGCTTCTCTCTGCATGGATGCCTCCAGGTGAGGGGTTTTTTAATAAGAATGGAAATATAAAGAAGACAGCTAAACTCAACAGACAGAGCCTGAGATCAGCTAGGAGGTGTGTAGAGCTGATGATGCCAGAGGGAGGCATGTGGGTCTGTTTCTTCAGCTCAGACTCTAACATAGCACCACAGCCTTGGCCCTGGGAGAGTAACTTGTTATGTTAGCCGAAGAATAAAGGATTTGTTTCCATTTGCTTCTCTCCTCCATTTACTCAGCATGGAAGGGATGACTGAAAGTCATTTTGGGGCCACAGGTATATTTCTTATTTCCCCAGAAATTGGAACTGTGGGGAGCCTGGCACATAAGAAAGTGTGGTCTAGGAGAAAGAGCCTAGTTTGGGAGTTGTGTAGCCTGGGGTGGACTCCTGGTTCTGTCACTTAACAGCTATGTGATGGTGGCCAAGTAGGGGAAGGATCAAATATTCATTAAGTGTCTACTATGTGCCAAATATTGTGCTAAACAGTTTTAAAAATATTCTCTCCTTTGGTCCTCCACAACAACCCAGGATGAGAGTGGCTCCATTTTATACTTGAGGAAACAAGACAGAGGGTGAGGGGCTTGCCCAGTATCACACACAGCTAGTAAGTGTCTGAGGACAAATTTGAACTCAGGTCTTCCTGACTCCAGGCCCAAGCACTCCATTCACTGAGCCACTCACCTGTCTTTGTGATCCATAGACTCATTCTAATGCCAAAGAAATTAAGGGACTTGTTGAAGGTCACACAGGTAAGAGGAGCAACTGTTATTCAAACATTCGAGGCTCCTGACTTCAGATGAAGGCCTCATTCCCCTTCACAACACCGTCCTGCAAGGCCTTCTCTGTGATTTGACTTCCTCAGGGAGAGTACCTGTATTCAAATTCGAATTGTTCTACTTGTTATTAATGTAATCTTGGGCAAGTCCCTTAACTGCCCTATGTCTCCATTTCCTCATCTGTAAAAGGAGACAGTTGGACTAGATGCCTTCTGAGGACCTTTCTAGCTCTGGATCTGTGATTCTATGAACAAATATCAGTAGAATCACCAAGGACAGTGGTTGAGAGGCTCAAATGAGGTGACGTACCTAACAAAAGTGTTAAAATGCTGCATGAGCACCAGTTGCTATCGTTAAGGCCCTCCCGTTAAGAGAAATCCAATTTCTTTGAAAGGAATAGATGTAAAATATTTATAGTGGTACTTTTTTGTAGCAGGAAAAAATTGGAAATAAAAGAGATTCCAATTGACTGGGGAATGGCTAAACAAATTATATTCCATGAATGTAGTAGAATATTACTGTGCTGTAAGAAATGATAAATATACAGGAAACAGAGAAGCTCCAGAAGATCTGTATGAATGGATGCCAAACGAACTAAGCAGAATCAGGGAAACGACATACATAAGACAGCAGCAATTTAGATGGAAAGATCAAAAAGATGAAATTGGATGTTATATAATTATAATTATTAATCAGGAACCTAAAGAAGAAAGGAGAAAATATACCTCCCTCCCTTATTTCCAGAGGTGGGAGATTATGGGTAGGAGATCACATGTACTGTCAGATTTAATTCATATATTGGCTAACTTTGCTGAACTTCATTTTCTTTCTTTTTTATTTTTGTTTTAAAGCAGCTGAGGGCATAGTGGTGGACACAGTGCTGGGCCTGGAATCAAGAAGACTTGAGTTTAAACCTGACCTTAGACACTTGATAGTTGTATGACTGTGGGCAAGTCAATTGACCTGTCTGCCTCAGTTTCCTCAACAGCAAAAATAGAGATAATAATAGCATCTACCTCCCAAGGTTCTGAAACTCAAATGATTTGATATTTGTAAGACACTTAGCACAGTGCCTATAACTTAATAGGCACAATTTATTGTTCTTAGTTGCTTTGCAGGCATGTCTAAAGCATGACCCCATTTGGGGTTTTCTCAGCAAGGATACTGGAGTAGTTTGCCATTTCCTTCTCCAGGTCATCTTACAGATGAGGAAACTGAGTCAAACAAGATCAAGTGACTAGTGTCTGAGGCTGTATTAGCAACCACACTAGCACACAGGGTAGGCTGCTAGCACAGGTTCTTTGATCTGCTTTTCTAAAGGAAAGACAGCTTTTAAAGGGCTCAACAATCTCACTTTAATTACATTCACTATTTCAGGGGAAGATCAGCACCCTGAGTGTGGAGAAAATACAAACAGAGAAATTAGCACAGAGATTCAACAGACGGGCTCCTACTATCTGAACAAAGTAATACAACCACCTACATACACCAATGGACTAGGAAAACACAACAGTGATACGTCTTTTCTTTTTCTCTTCAAAAGGAAACTGATTCTTCTAGGGAGGAGATTTTGTTATTTGAAAGCTGGATCTGGTCCTTTACCCTGGACCTAACTAAATACAATCAAAACTGTACTTCCCTGATCTCTTTCCTGCCATGTTTAAAAACCTTCAATGGCTCCCCATTACCCCCAGGATAAAATAATCATTTTGGTATTCAGAACACTCTATGGTCTTGTTTTTCTCTTTTCCTCTTTAAATTCATACAATTCCCCTTCACTTACTCTATGTTCAGATCAAACTGTAAGACTCCCCACCTCCTCCAAGTTTCATCCTACCCTTTTCTCCCAGTGTGCACTTGCACCTTTCCCTCACTTCCTATTCCAATCTCTGGAATGGATTCCCTCTACATATTACCTACTGAAATCCTTCCTTTCCTTCAAGGACAGACTCAGCCCTCAACCTCCTGCAAGGAGGTGTTCTTAATTGCATGTGGGCCTGTAACCCTCTGGTCACTAAAAGCCTCTCCTTCCCCAAACTCTCTTGCCTCTGTTTGAAATCTCCCATGCAATTATTGATGTATGTGCTTTATCTCCCCATTAAGTAGGTGTTTGAGTTTCTGTTTGGTTTTGTTGTTACTATTATTGCTTTTGTTGTTGTTTTTGTTTTTTTTTTTAGACACTTAGCATTGTACCTATAACAATGCCATTTTTCCGGTCAAGCATTTACACTTAGGAATCAGCAAACCCTAAAAATCAGGACTTGGTTTAATGTTTTATTGATTGTCTAGTTTTAAAAAGTGATTTTAAAAATATTTTAAAAGTGATGGAGAAAATATTTATGAAACAGATTAAATTCAAGAGTGTGTCCAGTAATACACTTTTTCTTCAGAGAGCCAATTGCTAAACATTTTCCAGGTTACTCTTCTTTTTGTTTCCAACCTTCTACGTCTCCTCTCTTCATCGGCACTTGTATTCCCACTTCCTCCAGGAGAACTTCTAGGATTCACCCAACTAGTGTACTGGAATGATCATCAGACTTGGAGCCAAGAAGAATTAGATTCAAATCTCAGTTCTGACTTTACCAAGTCGTGTGCCACTGGACAATTCACTTCACTTTTCTGAGCCTCAATTCCCTCCTGTAAAATGAGGGTGAAAATATTTATGTTCCCCACCTCATAGGATAGATTTGAAGGAAGAACTTTGTAAATCTCACAGGACTAAATAACTGTGAGTCATTATTGTGGCTGTTGTTAAAAATTTAATGAGATTCTTGCCTATACAGAATTCTTCTGGCTCACGTTGGCATTCTGTTTGAAACACTGTGCTGCTGCTCACTCCTGAATCTCACTTGCCACCAACTCAGAAACAATATGAACAGTCTCTGTTTGCGTATCATGATGCCTATGCACCCCCCATCCTTCCTCCTCCATTCCCTTCCTTTTCTATGTTCATTTGAGCTTGTTCATTCCCTGATGACAGGATATAGTGTCATGCAGCAAGTACTTAGCCAATGCTGCTTGTGGATGACAATGATGCTGATAATAACCCCATGCAAATGCCTGACCATCTCTATCCTCCTTTACAATGGAAGCTACTGGAATATTGTTTATCAAAGTCAGGACATTTTGTCACACCTCCTGGGCTGACATGATAAAAGTACATGGATCATCTATTTGTACAGAAGGTGGATGCTTTCAGCTAATTCTGACTATGGGGCCAGAACCCTGCCCTCACCCTTGACATAAAGAACCTTGAATTTGGAGGCACAGGACCTACACTGGAATCCCAGCTCTGCTTTGTGTGATGTTTGAGAAATCATTTAACCTTTCTGGATGCCAGGTTCTTCTCTCATCCATTAAACTATGCTACCTCTCAGCCATAATATAATTGTAATAATAGTAATATATACACATGTGTATGTGTTATAGGTGCATACAAGCACATGTACATATATATGTATATGTTTATACACATATGTGTATGCATGAATGTATACAGCCATATGTGTTGAGTATGGTACACTTAATTTAGAGACAGAACCTGAGTTGGAATTCTGATTACCTATATGACCTTGGACAAATCACTTGATCTAGTGATGCTTACAACATAAATTCCTTGGAAATAAGGACTAGTTTTATTGTTGTTGGCTTTATTTTTCATTTCTCTAATGTTTACTAAGTTGCCTGTCACATAGCACTTAATAAATACTTGCTGACATTAATTGATCTTTCTGTAATTTGTTTTGTGGCCTACCAATTCTTTAAGATTAGGCTATTTTTGACTTCAATTAATCTTAATCTTTTCTTCAATGTCCCTTTACTGAATATGATTTTTGTTAAATTGTGGTCAGAAAAGGATATATTTAATACTTTGGCTTTTCTTAATTTGTGAGATTTTTATGTTCTAATAAATGTTCTTTTTATCATTGTTGTTAAAGTGTCATGAAGTGTTGAGAAATATGCACATTGCTCTTTAGTTTCCTTTTGTGTAAAGTGAGGAGTTTGTGCTAGATGGCCTCTAAAATCCCTGCCAACTCTAAATCTATGATCATAAGATGTTAAGAATTTGTGCCTAGCAAGTGTCTAGGTGTACCAGGTCAGGTGTAAAGCTAATCAACACTCCTACATCTAGGTGATTATAATTGATAGAGTAATGGACTTGAAGAAAGGAAAACTAAGTTCAAATCCCATTTGCCTCTCAAAAGGCCCCAGTAGTGCATTTACTTTTACTCTGGTGAGGCTGAGGACACATATTTAAAGAAAAGACATAGCAATATTAGCAATAAAACTCTATATAACTTAAGAGTTCACTCTCCCAAAAATACAGGGGTGAAGGAGAGGTAGCAAGGGAACACTGCTTTGGTCTTATCAGGCTTCAGCTCTATATCGCAAGGAATAAGAGAGAAGAAAAACATTTGCTGGCAATAAAGTGGTGGGTTTTCTCATCTTTCCTCACTCTACCCTGTCACTATCTGAATTTGTCCCAGATGCCAGAATTCCAGCTGATGGCTATGCTAATTCTTAATTCAGTGTCCTGTCTTTCTGCCTGAGCCCCCCCCCAAAAAAAAAATCCCTGGCCTCCCAGGCATCTGATGTCATTAAGAAACTGGACCAGAGATTACTAGGCTCCACTTTTAGTCCGTTTAGTCCTTAATCTGCTATATACTAACTGTGTGACCTTAGCCTTGGGAGGTCCCTTTAACTTCTGTGAACCTATTATTCCATTCGTAAAATGGAATCTTTTTTTTTTTTTGCTCTACCTAACACAGGCATACCTTGAATATGAAATGCTTTGGAAGCCAAGGAGCATTATACCAATGTCAGGGATTGTGATTTGAATGCAAGTTACTTAAGACAGTTTCATTTATTGTCTTTATGCTCCCAGAGCCAAGCTCTATGCCTGGCACAAAGCAAGCATTTAATAAATGCCTGTTGATTGATTGTTATTATTGCTCATTCATTGCTTTTTAGTGGTCAACCAGATGTTTAGAGCTACCTTGCACTGTCCATGTAAAACAATGGGTAGATTTGGTTTGATTTATCTACCTCACCCTCCAAAAAAAAGTATTTACTGCCCCCTTTATGGAATACAGACAATGCATCAGATGGGGACTTGGGGAACTGGGCTCTAATCCTCTCTCTGCAACTAAGTTCTTATGTGACCTTGAGCAAGTCCCTTCCCATCTCTGAGACGCAGTTTCCCCTTCTATAAAATGAGGCAGTAGGGATAGACAATATATACGCTTTCAATAAAGAGATTGGAGTAGATAATTTCTACATAACTTTCCAGCTCTAGCATTCTGTGCTTCTCTGCCTACCCAGGGAGGTTGGTCTATACTTAGATTTAGAAAACAATCCCATGACCCAGGAGACTTGAGACGTGTGTTGGCTCTGAAGATTTGGCTGGCAGCTATGACAAAGGACATGTGGTAGCTAGTGGTACAAGGAACAAGGGTACACATAAGTCCTTAGTCGTCCTAACACTTGACTATGGAGAAGTTGTGCAGTGACTCTTGCCATGAACATACTCCTGTGGGCACATGTTAGCAGGCTGATTGTGTTGGTTGCATGTGTCTTTGTGTGTGCACACACATGTGTACCATCGCCTGGATGCAGTAGTGAGGGAGAGGTAGGAGTCTGTATTATAGCCAAATCCTAGAAGGATGCCTGTGATTTTATGGACCTCTGAAGTTGCTCAGTAATCTCGCATTCCTAGTGCAGGAGACCCACAGAATCAGAGAGGAATGTGAGTGATCTCAATGTGATGAGAGCTCATCTTGTACAAGCTGCCTTGTTCCCAATGGGGCGCTCACTCAAACAAAGAATGAGGAACTTGTAAGTACTATCAAGTTTAAGTCTCATGACTTTAAGAAATATTTCATAAAGGTCCTTCTCTGACTTTCCCCTTTGGACATAAAATCTTTAAATTGGCAGAGATCTTAGGTCATCTCATCTGATAATAATAATAATGAGGATATTATTACTACTACAAACTTCTCACAAATCACTTTCATATCTATTTATATCCACAAACTCCAGCTACAACTCTGAAATGTTAAACAATGAAAATATTATTATGATATTTTACACATGAGAAAACTGAGATGCTCATGGAGGTAAGGTGAATTGCTTAAGATCACCATTCGCTTCCCACCCATTGTAGAAATTCCTTTTCCAATAACCTGAAAAGACCACAAGGTCATAGATTTTGACCTAGAAGGAGCCTCCAAAGCCAACCTTTCACTTTACCCATGAGTCTCTGAACTGTAATGAGCAAGATTTATGTTTTCCTTTTTCCATGGGGTAGAAGAGCCCTCCATGCCACTTCTATATCTTCACCTTGCAGGGTGCTTCCCAGCGACTCATCTTCATTTCCTTCCCATTGGCACCACACAGCCATCTTGGTTCGGATGGGTGGACTTTACCTTGTCTTGCTTGGTCCCAAGCCTCTTTGCCATTTCTCTGCTGTCTCCTTACCATGCTGCCATGTGACACCTATCCCCCTTCCTAAAACCTTTTTAGGCATTTTCTTCCCTCATAAAATGTAAGTTGATGGAAGTTACCAATGGTCTTACTTGCATCTGTATCACCTATGCTTAGTATATAGTAAAGACTTAATGTTCTATCTATCTACCTATCTATCTATCTATCTATCTATCTATCTATCTATCTATCTATCTATCTATCTATGTACCTATCTATCTATCTATCTATCTACCTATCTATCTATCTATCTACCTATCTATCTATCTATCTATCTATCTATCTCTATATCTAGTTTGTCTAACTCCACTTTTCAGGGGAGGAAACTGAACACCAGGGTTAAATGTTTCATCCAACATCATATAGGTAGGAACAGAGGTGAGATTCAAACCCAGGTCCTCAGATTCAAGAGCCAGAGCTCTTTCCACAATACCATAATCCAACAGCTTTACTGAAATCATTGTTATAAAAATGAACAAATAACTAAGAAAGAAAAAAGCATCCTATAATATAGAAGCTGGTTGATGGAATTCATAAGTATGGTATTTGCCTTTTAAAATTAGTTAAAATATTTATTGAATACCTCTTATTTGCTCAAAATTCTATTAAGTAATGAATGGGAGACAGAAATCTCTGCCTTCAGTAAATCAATATTAGTCAATCAACAAACATTTATTAAGTATCTACTGTATACCAGGCACTACAAAATGACTCAATTAGGGAATGGTAAATAGAAAGGAGTTTACAATGAAATGTCACAGAGGCCATCGTGTAGTACAGTCAGTAAATGTTCTGGGTGGTCAGGAAAAGGAGAGATTGGCATGGCCTAGAACTGATTTTTAGACCTGTAACTGAGGGCTGTTAATGATCAAAAGCCTTACAGTTATTAGGCCAGAATCAGTCAAATGGATCCTGATCCTTCATAAGGAAATACAGATAAGATGAGCTAGCATGTACCCATAGCCTAACTGGCAGTACAGGAAATCAAAGCTAGATTCAGTCCTTGGTAGGAGGGCCTACGGTCATGAAATGGATATGCTAATTCTTAGTTAATTAATGGATCAGAGCTTTCCTGTGATAAGCATTTCTTCATATGGTTACACATGTATAAACATTTCTATGTGTACATATCTTCGTATACACACACGTACACACAGAGGCTGTTCACCCTTTTAATGTAAGCTTTTTGAGAGTAAGGATTACTTCTTTCTTTGTCTTTTTATCTCCAATGCAGTGCCTGGAACATGGAAGTAATAACAGTAATAGTTTGCATTTATATAATGCTTTTAAGTTTGCAAAAGGATTTACATGTTATCTCATTTGAACTCACAACAGTCCAGTGTGGCCATTTTATAGATCAGTAAATTGAGGCAGACAGAGTTTTAGTGACTTGCCGAGAGTAACACAGTTAGAAAATGTCTAAGGCAGGATTTGAACTCAGGTTTTTCTGATTCCCAGTACAACATTCCACCCCCTCCCATCCCCCAACACTTAATAAATGCTTGTTCATTGATTGATAGGATTT
>NW_027185798.1:26958907-27002457 GCF_028583685.1 Petaurus breviceps papuanus
GGGCATCACAGGCAGGAGGGGATACAGTGTAGGGATAGCTTAGTATCTGAAAGGAAGAGGATGCTGGAGTTGTTTTTAATTATCTTAAAGACTCTTGTGCAAAATGGGCTTTGGAGTCCGGATGGGAAATTATCGCCACAGTTTGATCACTCCTAATGGCTATGCATACATCTCTGACAAAGGCAAGGGCTGCTAAAGATGAATTGCTCCAACCAGGCTAATTGCTGGGAATTTGCCTAGGAGAGAGAGAGAGAAGCCAGAACTTGGATCACATTCTGCTTAGATCTTGCCAGATGCTGCTTCAGTGTCCCACGGTCCAATAGCAACTTTGATAAAGAGAATCAAAGATGAATGAGCACTTGGTGGTTTTTAAGAAAGGAAGAATTGTGCTGTGTTTGTCAATACCTGTGGGGATCACTGGAAATACGATAATGGCCGCAGATTCCAGCTTTAACAAACATGGGTTTGTACAGAGAACAACAAACTCAAACATTTGTGAGGCTACCTGTACAGCAGCTGGAGGATTGGGAATCAGATAAATAGACAGATGGATGGATGGATGGATAGAGATAGATATAAAGATACAAGTTACTATATTGAATATTATTATAACTAATGAATTAACTGATCTTTTGGTAGGTACTTTGTATTTTCTCTTGCAGATGACAGATAGATATGAAGATAGAGATATGGGCGAAAGAGGGGAGAGAGAGAGAGAGAGAGAGAGAGAGAGAGAGAGAGAGAGAGAGAGAGACAGAGAGAGAGAGAGAGAGAGAGACAGAGACAGAGAGAGAGAGAGAGACAGAGATAGAGAGAGACAGAGAGAGAGAGAAGTATTTATTGTTTACTATGTGTTAGGCAGTGTACTTGCAATACAAGAAAAAGCACACATATGGTCTCAAGCTCAAGACGCCTATATTCCAATACTTTAAGTTTTAAAAGTTCTTCCTTTACAATGACTATGTGCAGCTATTATTATCTCCATTTGAGAGATGAGAGAACTGAGATTCTGAGGGATTAAATGATTGACTCCTAAACATACATCTTAGACTCACCACAGCCGGGTCTCAGACACAGATCTTCTCTCCAACACTCATATTCAGTACTTACTGATTCTTGAAGGAAGGCTGAAAGGAACTTTCAGAGATAACCGGTGTATCCAGTTCAATTTCTCCAACACTTTCTGGTTTTCATTTGGATAAGTTACATACACACTATAGATAGATATAGATAGATGAATATATTCGTAGATATAAAGATATATATATAGATAGATATATGTATGTGTATATACACACTATATATATGCATGTATATCTGTATGATTATATTGTGTGTATATGTATGCATGTGCGTGCATATATGCCTATATACATACATGTGTATAAATATATATATATATAATCGCAAATTCACAGATCTCAGAATAAGAATCCCTGCATTAGGCAATAGACTAAGTATGACGGGGGGTTGGAGGTGGGGCAGGTGAAAGAAAATCACCCAGTAGTGGAAAGGTGCTAGATTTTGGAGTCCGAGGATCTGGGTTTTAACCTGACAATGTCACTTCCTAACTGTGTGACCTTGGGCAAGTGAATCCACATCTTTGACCTCATTTTCTTTTTTCTGTAGAATGACCCCATTTCCAAAAGGGCTTGTTGTATCTTTGTACTTACATCCTTCCAACTTAGCACAGCATCAAAGCACATAATAAGTACTTAATAAATACCTGATTGATCAATTGACTCAATGGCCATTTAAGTCCTTTGCAGCTCTAGAATTGTTATCCTGTGAACTGTCTGGTGATGAACCTCTCAGAGCTAATTGAGCCTTCAATTACTATAAGAGGGACATTCTCTTACTTGGTCTACAGTCAAAGCCTTCCCTGCTCAGGAGGGCCTGAAGAGCTTCAACTTTATTGGCACAGCCTTTGAGAACCCAGGGTTATCTCCAGGCCATAAAGAGTCACCAGAGGAGTACTTGAGTAGAAAATAAGCATAAGCATTCAGTCAGATAGGGTCATGCCTGTACGATATCAGACTAGCCAGTCATCTCATATAGCTTAATGACTGAGTTGGTATGTATTTGTAGTATGGTCAAAGGAAAGACAAAACAAAACAAAACAGTTTTGGAGTTAAGAGACTGGAGTTCAAATCTCTACTCTTACAACTTAATTGATGCTCTTGAGTAAATAATTTAATTTCTCTGAGTCTCAATTTTCTTTTTTATAAATGAGATTGAAAAAAATCAGGGCTCTTCACATTTTGTTTTGTATGTCATGTAAACAATCTGATGAAGCCTATGATCTTCTCAGGATAGTATTTTCAAATTATTGAAAGAAATGTAAAAATTTAATTAGAACGCTAAGTGAAAATAAAGATATAATTGTTTCCTTTTTCCCATCCACATTCATGGATTCTTTGAAATCTATCCAAAGGCTCTTTAGGGTAGGATTATATGCACCCCCAGTTAAGAACCTTTGCACCAAATGATCGCTGAAGTACCTTCAGGCTTTCGTTCCTAACATCCCATCATTCAAATGGATTATTTGTCATGGTTTAGAAGTGACAGGGGGGAAAAATCATTTTTAGTGATTAATTGGCTTCCAAAGCAGCTATACTGACATTGTGTAGACAAAGGCTCAGTCGGTCAAACATTCAGTCAGTCATGCAGATGTTTCATCCATTCTAAATCAACCTCTTCATTCCCTGGGGTCCCTCAGCATTTACCATCTGTCCCTCTCCTTAGCTCTGATACTTAATCATTCCCTGCCTTGAATTGGGACCTGACTTTTCAGATGTCTCCCCTTCTCCTGGAAGGAAGGGACTCCAATGTATACTTCTGTTCTTTCCATCAGGGCCTACCTGGAACAGGTTAGGGACATAGACTACTGTGGTTAATTGTACATGCATGCATGTGTACATGCCTGTATTAGTACAAGTGTATATTGTGTATGTGTAAGTGTGTGTGCATGCATATGTGTGCCCATGTATGTGTATGTGGAGAGATGTGTTATGAGGGCATACTTTCAATAAGGACCCTGGACCAAAGTCAGCTCATAATGACATCATTGAAAAAGATGATATCATGCATTTCTATCACACTAAATTTACAAAGCACTTTCCTCACAACAATCCTTTGAGGTACATAGTATGAGTTTATTAATCCCATTTTAGAAATGAAGAAACTAAGACTCATAAAGGTTAAGTAGCTTGTACAAACTATCCAGTAACTATTAGAGCTCAGAGACAACACAGTATAGTGCAAAGACTGCTGGATTTGGACACAAAGAAGCTGGGTTCAAATCTTACCTTTGCTACTTTTACCCATGTGACCTGGCCTGGTTCTCAATTTCCTCATCTTTAAAATGAAGGTATAAGACCAGATGACCTCAGCATTCCCTTCAAGTTCTAAAGAGCCCTGTACCATGGTCTTATTTTTTCAGGGACCTCAGTTCCTCTCATATTTTGTAATGTGGTCAAGATGATGATCACCATCAACCCATCCGTGGGAAAGAGGCTACTTAGGAGATACCCCATGTCCTCACTTTCTTGGGAAATGTCATTGTTGTTATTTAGTCATTTCAGTCATGTTTGACTCTCTGTGACCCCTTTTAGGGAATTTTATTAGCAAAAGTACTGAAGAGGTTTGTCATTTCCTTCTAGTGACTTGCCTAGGCTCACACAACTAGAAAGAGGATGAGGCTGGATTTGAACTCAGGTCTTCCTGAGTCTAGGTCCAGTACTCAGCTGCCCAGGTAATGCCATAGTTAATGGCTAAAAAAACTTCTGGCTGTTTGAAAAGAGATGAAGGCAAAGAAGAGCCTTCCCTCTCTTACTTAACTTCTACTGATATAGGAATCATTCCTCTCCATTTGACATAGGATGGAGTGGGCAGGGAGCATGGGGACAGCTTTCTATCATGGACATAGGGAAGGGCCATCTTGAGTCAATACTGTGGACCCCAAGAAGGAACATAGATCTCTGTTCACTTAGTCAGAGTCAGACTCTACTCCTTCTTCTGGCAAAGTTTCCAATGTAGATAAGTCAAATCCTAGAAGATGGAGCTGACAGGAGGCACATAAAGAGGCTAATATGAACAGAGGTCAACAACAGGGCTTCTAGAATTTTGCCCTGTCTTTGCTTTCTGTTATTCTTTTTCTCCTTCTCAAAACTGAGGAAGCAGGAATTGGTCTTTTGTTTTACATCCCAAGCAATTAGAGGCAGTTAGGTGGGTGGATAGAGTCCTGACCCTAGAGTCAGGAAGACGTGAATTGAAATCTGACCTCAGAATTTACTAGCTGTGTGACCCTATATGAGTGACTTAACCTCTATCTGCCTCAGTTTCCTCAACAGTAAAAGGGGGATCATCAGATCTGTCTCCCAGGGCTGTTGTGAAGGTCAAATGAGATAATATTTTTAAAGAGTTTAGCACAGTGCTTGAAACAAAGTAGGTGCTTAATAAATGTGTGTTTCCTCCCTAGTAGATGCTTAATAAATGTTTGCTGAATGGCTCTTCTATTTTCCACTCTCTCTGGTGATTCTTAGGAAATGGGATCCCGGCAACTACTCTTCACATATTCTTCTTTTTCTCCTGCTGCCTCTGGGTGAGGCCTGGTTACGCACTAGCGATCTCTCTCTCTTGTCTTCCACCTTCAAAAGGGAGCAGGAGACTGATGTCTCTGTTCACACTTGTTTTCCCTTTCTAATCCTTCTGGTGACCCAGCATGGCTTTGGGCCTCCATCCCTCCTCACTTTGCTTTCTGCAGTTGATCTGTGCCAAGAGAATGTAAATTCCTTGAGAACAGAGATTGTTCTACGTTTGTCTTTATATTTTCATCTCTAAGCACAGTGCCTGGCATACAGTAGCTACTTAATAAATACCTGTTGAGAGATGGATTACTCGGACCTAGAGCTGAATCAAAAATAAAAATAGCAGCGACCTGGTGCTGCTGCTTTTTTCCCCTCTTTCCATTAGCTCTGCTTGAAAAGTGGATGTTGCTGCAGTCCAGAAATGCCCACTTCTATTCCGGAGCAGTAATCCAGTGCTTCTCTCTTTATGGGAATCATTGCACACCATATATTTCTATGATTATAGGCAAGTATTGTTCTTGCTTTGTAGGAGTCATTATTGATATATTTGGGTGTTGTTGAACTAATAATTCCCCAGATAGGTCTTCAGCTTTGTAGTTTGACTTATACCAGACTGATATGTTTATTAATGAGTGAGGCACTCCCTAATCTATAGTGTCATAATCTCCATTAAATACCTCTCTCTACTTCTATCTCTTTGTCTCTCTCTGCATCTAATGTCTCTGTCTCTCTCACTTTCTCTGCCTCTATTTCTGTGTCTCTCTCATGTGTCTGTCTCTGTCTCTCTCCCTCCTGTAAAACTGGGTTGTTATTTAAGGGTTTCACCTCTGCTTCTAAAATAAAACCAAAGCAAAAGGATCCCAGGAGTCTTGGCACCCCCAATAGTGGGGGTGTAACAGACTCGATAGTTGGTGGAGTTTGGAGGAATTTCTCCTTTCCTCTCAGTCCCCAGTCTTGTTAACTTTATGGCTCTTAAACTAACGTTCTTCCTACAACTCCACTGCAAACCATACAATTCATTATACCCTAACCACAATATAACATTGTGAAATGCTTTCATAAGGTTGTTCAGCTGATTATATGAGATGAGAACCCAGATGGTCGGTGTCGATTAAAGCTAGCTGTTGAGCCCCAGAGACGTTAACTCCCCTGAGTATCAGTCAGCTTACCATAGCCATATTGCTAACTGCATGTGTGTGAACACTGTTTCAACGGAACTACTCACTGCCCCCTGTAATAGAGTTTCACCTAACAACATGGGTTTGCAACATTAATTAACCATGTTTGGTAGGGGTATTCCTGCATATGCTGAATTATTCAGGGGATTTTGTCAGCTCCAATTTCCCAAAAGGTTTTAGATATATCGTGGCTCCATGGACTGTTTATGTTCTCAAGTGTCTAATAGGCTTTTAAAAAATTTTCCAGGGGTTGGGGTGGAAGAAATGGGAAAAGGTGGAAAGAATAGAGCTGAGAGGGTAGGGTAGCATTCATGGATGGTTCTCACTTGATTCATGCTTAGCATCTCCTAAGATAGCAACAGAAGTCCAAAGTTCAGGAAATAAAACAGAAAGAGTGGAACTTCATAAGCTTCTCTACCTGCCCTTCCCTGCTCTTCTACAAACAATGCCCGTATGGGTGGGCCTCACTTCAAACAAACTTGAAAGCAGAAGTCTCAGAATTAAATGGCAGATGTGTGTGTGTGTGTGTGTGTGTGCGTGTGTGTGTGAGCGTGTATATGCATATGTGTGTGTGTGTTGAAGGAGGAGAGGAAGGAAAAAGAAGGGAAGTGAACACATAATTTTCTGGACAAAAGGATTTAAGATAGGGCAAAATAGAGAGCTCACAACAGAATTGGAGCTAGAAGGGCATTTGGACCTCATTAGTCTGATCTCATTTTACAAATAAGGAAACTAAGCTAAGTGACTCATTCAGGGTTGGACAGCTAGGAAGGGTCTGAGGTTGGATTTGAATCTTGGTCTTCCTGACTCCAGGTTCAATATCCTAAGAATTCAGTACCCTAAGGAATCACATTTAATTAGTGAAATTCAGTACAAACAGGGAAGATGAGTTAAACTGACCAAACATTTATTTATATACAACTTTTAGGGAGTATACCCATTAGAAAAAGGTGAGTTCATTCTTAGGTCAAAAGATTTTTTTTTCAAAGAGGAGAGGGTACTAATGATTAACAGTCTTTAGGTGAGGCCCCTCTGACATCTCCAGCAGCTCAACTCTTTCTGGGGGGGAAGGGGACAGAGCACGAGAAGAACCCCTGCTTTCCAGAATTTGTCCCATTGGCCCAGGTAACTGCTCCCTACCACTTGGGAGTTTTCCAACCATTTTAAAGAGGACAGCTTTCTTGAGGGACCTGATTATTCTGTCCTCCAAAGAAGGCAGATGGTAAGACTGAGGTAAGACTGCCTTCAATCACCAGGTGTCACCTGAGGTCCCTCTCAATGGCATGTGAGACCTGAGGAGGATGCAGAGATGAATACAGTGTAGCTCCTGTCCTTACAGGGCTTAGAGTCTAGTAAGAAAGAAAAGAAACAGTGATTCAATTTCCAAGGGATTTATTATGTATCTGCTGTGTACAAAACTCTGTACAACATTCTGGGTAGAATAAAAAGGGAAAAAACCCAAACTTCTGACCTAAGGACATTGCAATTTCATAGGCATGGCTGTAATTATTTTTTTTAAATAATATGCATCTACCATGTGCAAATCACTGCGTTTGAGACTGAAAAAGCATTGGCATTAATTACAAACTCTTGGCCTTGTGGAGCATATAGTCAGTCCATTGCTAGATCTAAGATATAGACATAGACATATGATATAGGGTAGAAAAGATAAGAACAAAGGAGAAGTCCAGAGAGAGTATTCTAGGAAAAGTTGAAGAGGGGGAACAAATAACAATAAAATTGAGGCTATAATTTCTAGACAATGATAATGATGGTGGTGATGGTGATGATGATGATGATAGTGGTGTTAGTGATGGTGATAGTGGTGATGATGATTATTCCCCACATTTCTATGCCATTTTCCATCTACATAGTGTTTTAACATATATTACTTACCTAGAGCCACACAATTATGGGAATGAAATAGTTCATGTATTATTGTCCCTTGAATTATAGATCAATTAAATAGTCCAACAGTCATTTACTAACTTATTATTTATTATTATTTATTATTACTTACTATGTTCCAGGAACTGTGCAAGCTACTGGGTGTGCAAAGTGCAAAGATAACAGCGACAACAGTCCCTGCCCTCAAAGGGCTTACTTTCTCCTGGCATTATTGTGGGGGTAGGAGAAGAGAGGGAGGGAAACTTCATATAAAACTATGTGTCTAATAGGTTTTGATTGTTAAGCTTGCCTTAGCAATTTACTTAGTAGATAAACCAGGGTTAGGAAACCAGATTGTTTAACTCCTAATCCAGATTAATTAAACAACAATAACGAATACAGTAGAATGGGGGAGGTGGTGAGATCACATCCAATAGGATAGTCAGGAAAGACCCTCCTTCCCCAGTCCCTCTAGTGGACCAGAAACAATCCCCTATTCCCTGATCTTGGTGATAAGCATAAGCATACACACTTATTTCTACCTACACTAAGTCTGATGATGAACTCATGCAGATCTTCATATAAATGGTTTTCTTAATTTATTCCAATGCAATTCATGCAATGCAATTTAACAAGGATTTATACATCACATACTATGTGCAAGGTGGTGTTCTGGGTGCTGGGGATACAAAGACACCACAATAAAAGGCCACTTGCTCTCAAGATGCTTACAAGTCACGGAAGCATAGGTGGACTGAGGAGAAATATGCAAAAAAAATAAACAGACATAAAATATATTTGGAGGTAGGTTCCCTCTGGATCTTTGGATCACTGTATTAGGAATGCCAAATTTGGGTATCCATTGGAAGAGGCAAAAAATAAAGCACCATTATTCTTGGTCATGGCAGAATCTGAACCCAAGGGGGAAGGAGAGAAAAGTGAAGGAGGCAAAAATGGTTAAGGTGGAGCAAGGAGAGACGAGAAATGTGGCCTGGGCATCCTAGCCAATATGGAAAAGAAAAACAAAATGAAACAAAACAAGCAACTATGGGAAATTTTATTTATATAGATGACTTCATTTGGCCTGTATACCATCCCGATGGAAGAACTAAGTCTAGGATCTAAAGCTTCTGAGTCTTTCATCCAATGAGTGGTGATGCCTCACCCCATCTCCTCTCTCCTCCTTTCTCTTCTTTTTGTATGTTGTCTCTCCCTTTGGGTTTGTAAGGTCCTTAGGGGCAGAGAATATTTTTCTGTCTATTAATCGTACCTCTAGTGTTTAGCATAGTGACAGGCCTAGTAGGTACTTAGCAAATATGTACTGGATTGAATTGGATTGGGTTGATGGTGGGACATTCCAGGGTCTGGTTCTTTTGGTGAATAGGATCAGGTTAAGGGCTAACTATGCCACCTAGTGAGTAAACAAAGCAAATACAAGATAATTTATTTGGGGAGAGGTAAGAAGTAGAGGAGCTGGCAGGAAAGTTTTCCTGTAGGCAGTGGCATTTGACCTAAGTTTTGATGTGAATTGAGGTATCCTAAAAGGCAAGAGAGAGAACATGTTTCGCAAAGGCATAAAATTGACTGTACTATGCTGGGGATTGCAATGTTCTTTCCCTTTAATCGCTCAGTTCCTCTGATTAGCCCCTTAATGTCCTTAAGCTCTATGGGCTCCAGCAGCCTTCTCTCCTTACCAATTTCTCTATATATTTTAGACATTTGCTTATTGCTCAAGCCCAATTCAGTCCTAGCCCTTGACGGCAGCTCCCACTGTTCTCTTTCCCCCACTGAGACAGGGCTCATTTGCATTTCACTTTGTAGCCTCATTGAGTTAATTTTCAGCAGTTAATTAGATGTTCACTAAGTAGCCCTGGATTGCTCTTGCAAATAGCATCTTCTGTGCTGTGGGGAGACCTGAAGGACTTGGAAAAGTGAAGCCTTTCTAAATGAGCCCATCAGCTAGGCCAGTGAGGTAGGCACAGCAGTGATAATATGGGAACAGCTTCCCAAGATCGTCCCTTGGGATGATACTGTCTTCCCTGGCAAGCAGCTTTTAATTGCTGTAAAAGACAGATAGATGCTGTAGGGCCTCAAGAACGCATTCTTGTACATGACTCTACCCAGACTCCGTTAGGGCCAGTTTTCATCAGTGGTTACTAACATGGTAACCTAATCAGTTTGACATTCCTCTCCCATTGATTCCTACCTACTATGTAATTACATGCAAACCATCATGACCCCACCAAAAATTCTGTTTTCACTGAGGAGCACAGAAAATAAAACCTATCTGACTGAAACCAGTAATATGTTTATATACATGTATGTGTATAAATATATATATATATGTGTGTGTGTGTATAAATATATATATGTGTGTGTATGTGTATAAATATATATACGAATATATATATACATATATATGTAAAGCTG
The DNA here is from genome assembly GCF_028583685.1 of Petaurus breviceps papuanus. Taxonomy (NCBI): domain Eukaryota; kingdom Metazoa; phylum Chordata; class Mammalia; order Diprotodontia; family Petauridae; genus Petaurus; species Petaurus breviceps. The sequence goes on from NW_027185798.1 coordinate 26,968,992, forward strand.
TACTAACCATTGGATTTTGTAAGGATGGAATCTGATCTCAGACACTTAAACCTGAACAAATCACTTAACCTCTGTTTGCCTTAATACACTGGATAAAGAAACAGCAAACCACTTCAATATCTCTGTCAAGAAAGTCCCATGGACAGTATAGTTCACAAGCACATGAAAGCTTGACATGACTGAATGACTAAACAACAATAATTACACACACATATGTGTATGTGCATATGTGTGTACATATGTGTATGTGTGTATAAATATATATCTATATAGTCCATTTGAAACTTATTGTGATTTAGCTTGCACACTACTGGAAATTATTGCAGGGGTATTTGGCTTACTAGGTCCATTAAGAATTCCCTCATTCTATTAATAATAATAACAACAATAATAGCTAACATTTATATAGTGCTTAATCTGTGCCAGGCAATGTTCTAAGTGTTTTGCAATTATTTTAACATTTGATAAAACTCATTCTATAAAATCTTTCCTTTAAAAAAAATAATCATTTCATTTTGAGCTTAAGAAACATCAATAAACATGAACATTTCAATGTGCAAAGAAGAATAAGAGAATTGTATATGAAACTGAACTTCTGTTAAATGTAGGTTTTAAAAAAAATATGTATTAAATTTAACATGGGTGGGGCAGCTAAGTGGCACAGGGAATAGAACACCAGCCCTGGAGTCAGGGGGACTTGAGTTCAAATCCGGTCTTAGACATTTGACAGTTACTAGCTGTGTGACCTTGGGCAAGTCATTTAACCCCAATTGCCTTGCCTTCTCCACTTCAAAAAAGATTAAGGTGGTAGTAATATAGCTTCCCTGCTTAGCATTATAGATTTACAACTGAAAGTTAACTGAGGGGTCATTGAATCCAACCCTGGTATCTAACAGATGAGGAAGTGAAGTCTAGAAAGGGTGAGTGTCTTGTTCTGGGTCACATAGCCAGTAAGCAGCTTAGGCTGTATTTGAAATCAAGTCTTGCTGACATTATATCAATTACTCTATCTACTATACTTCCTTTTGCCCTTTTCCATGTTTCACTGACACTTTAATCATTTCCTTTAAAAATAATCAGTTACTATCCACCAACTTCACTCCCCTCATCAGCAGAAGCCCTTCTTCTTAATATGAATGAATGACTAAACATCTATAATTACACACACATGAGTATGTATTGCAAGCAATGCATTGGCCATATCTGGGTGTCTTCTTCCACACCTTCATAGATGGGCATGCTTCATCTTCATCTCTTGAATTCATGAACTCACTGCATTGATCAAATTTCTGAAGTCTTTCATACTTGTTTGTTTTACATTATTGTGGGACTTTGTAAAATGGTTCTGATTCTGCTCATTTCATTCAGGATCAGGTCAGACAAGTAATTTTAGATTTCTCTGAATCTGTAATATTCATCATTATTTATGGTACAAGAATATTCCATCATAGGCATATTATCACAACTGGTTCATCTATTCCCTCAATTGATAGATAGGCAACCACTTTGTGTCCAGTTGTTTGTAAAAGCAAATTTTGTTAAGTTCTCCTTTAAATCTATGCATACACTTGAGTCTTTTTTCCCATCTTTGTTTTCATGGGGATATGTTTAGTAGAGTTTTCATTGGGTCAGAGACCTTGTACACTTCACTGAATTTGGGGATATAGGTACCAATCACTTTCCAGAATGGGTCAATCTCTAAGTCCTGTTGCATCCCCTCTGACAATTGTCACTTTTTCTGTAATATTTGCAAGTCTGATGGGGGTAAGGTGGAAGCTCAGAGTTGTTTTAATTTGCAGGTCTCAGTCAAGATGGCAGAGTAGAAACAGGGCTTCGACTTGGCTCTGGCTTCCACTTCCTCCAATTCATGTAAAAATGACTCTAGACAAACTTTGGAGCTACAGAACCCACAAAATGACAGAGAAAAGCTAACCTCCTGCTGAAGACAGCCCAGCAGGTGGGCAGGAATGGGCCAGCACAGCACTCTGGGAGCTGAGCCCAGCCCTGCTGCCAGCCAGAGGTTTTAGCCTCAGGGCAGCCTGACCAGCAGCCTGCTAGAGAGACTTCAGATCACCAGCAGCTGTGATGCTTTTCAGAATTATCAACCCATAGATGCCAAAGACAAAGTGATAGGTCAGGGTAGACTTTACGGAAACAGGGAGTCCAGGAGTGCAATCCAGCCTTTGCCTGCAAGGTGAGAAACAGGTGAGGCTCCATGGCTGTGCTGCTTCAGAACTCCAGGCCTGCAGATTGTAGGAGGACCAAGTGAACCAGTCTGAGGGGTGATCTCTCTTGCTCTAACCTGCTTGGATCTGGATTGCTGTCTAGGGTGGAGGTCCTAGGGTTCATGACCAGCTTTCCAGAGTGTGTTGAGGCTTCAGAGAGGGCACCCAACTAATAGCTCCAGCAGCTGCAAAAATCCCAGCAATTGGGATAAAGCTCCCCTTTCTGGTAGCAGAGTTTTACTCTGGCAAAAGGCACAAAAGTCAAGTAAATGAGTGGCAACTTGAGCAAGCAAAGGAAGCAAAGCAAACAGAGCAATCTGACATTAGACTCCTATTTGGGGGACAGAAAGGATCAAAGTATGGAACAGGAGGAAGACAGCAAAGTCAAAACTCCTGTACCAAAACCTTCCAGGTAACATATGAGCTGATTACAGGACATAGAGGAGCTTGAAAAGGATTTTGAAAACCAAATAAGAGAAGTGGAAGAAAAATTGGGAAGAGAAATGAGAATGATGCAAGAAAACTATGAACTGAGGGTCAACAACCTGCCTGAAGAAAATAATACCTTAAAAAATAGACTAACTCAGATGGCAAAAGAGCCTCAAAAAAAGGCAATGAAGAGAAGAATGCCTTAAAAAGCCGAATTTGCCAGATAGAAAAAGAATCTCAAAAACTCATTGAAAAGAATCATTCCTCCAGAATTAGATTGAAGCAAATGGAAGCTAGTGACTTTATGAGAAATCAAGATACTATTAAACAGATCCAAACAAATAAAAAAATAGAAGGCAATATAAAATATCTCATTGGAAAAAAACGCTGACCTGGAAAATAGATCCAGGAGAGATAATTTAAAAATTATTGGACTACCTGAAATCCATGATTAAAAAAAGAACCTACAAATCATCCTTCAAGAAATTCTCAAGGAAAATTGCCCTGATGTTTTAGAACCAGAGGGCAAAATAGAGGTTGAAAGAATCTACTGATCACCTCCTAAAAAAGATCCCAAAAAGAAAAGTCCTAGGAATATTATAGCCAGGTTCTGCAATTTTCAGATCAAGGAGAAAATATTATAAGCAGCCAAGAAGAAACAATTTGAATATTGTGGAAACACAATCAGGATAACTCAGGATCTGGCAGCTTCTACGTTGAGGGATCGAAGGACTTGGAATATGACATTCCAGAGGTCAAAGGAAGATTAAAACCAAGAATCACCTACCCATCAAAACTGAGTATCATGTTTCAGGGGAAAATATGGTCATTTAATGGAATAGAGGACTTTCAAGCATTTTTGATGGAAAAAAAACAGAGTTGAATAGAAAATTTGACATTCAGATACAAGAAGCAAGCATGAGAAGGTAAACAGGGAAAAGAAATCATAAAGAACTTATCCAAGTTGAACTATTTACATTCCTACATGAATAAATGTAACTTATGAAACTTTTCTCAGTATGAGAATAGTTGAAGGTAATAGAAATATATATATATATATACATATATATGTATACATACATATGCCTATATAGGAGAGTATATGGGTATATGAATACATATGTGAGTGTATGTATACATATGTACAGGTATACATAGACAGAGGGCAGAGGACCAATTGAGTAGGAAGGGATGATACTTAAAAGGTGAAATTGAGGGGTGAGAAATATAATTAGAGGATATGGGGAGAGACAGAATAGGGTAAATTATCTCATATAGAAGATGCAAGGGAAAACTGTTACAATAGAAGAGAATAACAAGAAGGCAAAAGGGAATTAGTCAACCTTATTCTCACTGAATTTGGCTTAGGGAGGGAATGACATATACACTAAATAGGGTATATCACCCAAAAGAGAGTAAAGGGGAAGGGGATGAGAAGGGGGATAATGGAAGGGAGGGCAGGCTGAGGGGGAGGGAAGTTGGAAGCTCCCACTTTTGAAAAGGGACAGGATCAAAGTAGAGAATAGAACAAGTGGGAGGTGGGATAGGAGGGAGGGAAATATATCCACCATGGAAATGTTTTGCTTAGCTACACATGTACAACCTATATCAAATTGCTTATCTTCCCAGTAAGGGTGGGTGACAAGGGAGGAAATGAATAAATCTGGAATTCAAAAGTTTTAAAATCAAATATTTAAATATATATATATATATGTATGTATGTGTGTATATATATATATATATATATATATATATATATATACTATTATTACTATTACTTTACATGCAACTGGAAAATAAGAAATACAGGCACTGGGGCATAGAGATCCACTGTGTCCTACTGGAAAGTCAGTGGGGGTATGGGGGGAAATATGGGAGAGAGCAGCTTGGGGGAGGCAATATTCAGGGGGATCGCTATTTTGGGGTGGTAGGTAAGGGGAAATGGGTAGAAAATTTGTAACTCAAAATCTTGTGGAAATAAATAATGTAAACTGAAAAATAAAAAAGAGAGAGAGAAAAAAGAATTACTGTGTGCTATGCACTGGAGATACAGATAGAACAGCAAGTTCTCAAGGAGCTCACATTCTAATGAGGAAGACAACACATGCAGAAGTTTGCAAGTCATAAAGACCCTACAGTGGTCCTTACTGAGATGTAGCAAATCATTCCTATCCATTCTCCACCAAGACATAAAAATATCTTCACCCAAGAAATTCACATTACCCCCAGACTTCTCACCACAGAAGTACCTGAAGCCTTTGTGGCCTTTTCCTCTGAGTGATAAATTCCTCCCAGAACCTTCTTTCATGGAGGAAATCCAGACCAGCCATGACTTTGTTCCTTTTCAAGATGCACTCTTTACATTCTGGACTTTTTCTACCATCTCGCTATGGAGATACCACCCCTTTTTAAGTTCTATGTATATGTTCTCTTCCTCCATTAGAACATGAGCTCTTTGAGGGCAGGGACTTTCTTTTTACTTGTATTTGTATTTCCAGTGCTTACCACATAGTTCTTTGCACACTGGAAGTACTAAACTCACATTCACTCAGAAAAAAAATTGCAGATCTCTTAATGTTGGTGACTTATAACATTTTTAGATGCATTTCTTTATTTGTAATCTACCTACTTATTTCACTTGACTTTGATAGAGAGGACATTAAGTCTAATCTTTCCTCTAACTCTAGTTACCTGATTGCCTTTGGGCAAATCCCTTAACTTCTTTGGGTCTCAATTTTCTCATCTGCCAAGTAAAGTGATAGGACTACATCACTTTAAGGTTCCTTCTATTTCTGAATATATGATTCTAACCCTAACTGGATTGTTGTGTACATAAAAGCTTTTCAATTTGATAACAATGCATTTTTTTACCTTCAATGATTACCTCTACCTTTGTTAAGTTATAATTTCTTCCCTAGTAAATATTTTGAAAGGTATCCCCTCTTCTCCTCTCATTTCTTTATGGTATGACCTTTTTATATTTGGGTTATGTATCAATGTGAAGCTTATTGTGATATAGTTTGTGATATGATGATGTAAACCTAATTTCTCTAGATGGTTTTCTAGTTAACACAAATTGTTGTGTCATTCAGTCATGTCCAACTCTTTGGGACCTTATGGACCAATAGTCCATGGGATTTTATTGGCAAATATATTGGAATAGTTTGCTAATTCCTTCTCCAGTTTTATACAGGTAGAGCTTTGTTGACTTTCCCAGGGTCACACAACTAGCAAGTATCTGAGGTCATATTTTAATTCTGGTCATTCTGGTCTTTCTAACTCCAGGCCTAATACTCTACCTATGGGTGTCCAGTACGATACTACCTGTTGACCTCCTAGTTTATGTTGAGTAGGGAGTCTTTTTCCCTTGGCATGACTGTGTATGATTGCTTCTGGATATTGTTTACACAATCAACTTTTCTATTTTTTAACCATTGGCAAATAGCTTTTATGTTTACTGACACATAGTATGATTTGTGATCTAGGATTCCTAAGCCTCATTCATTCTGATTTTTAAATTATTTCCCTTGAGATTATTGATTGACCTTTCTGTTCTGTCAAGTGAATTGTTATTATTTTGACTAGTTCGATAAAATAATCTTTTGGTGATTTAGTTGATATATCACTTAATCTATAAATTAATTTAGTTATTTCCATCATTTTTATTGTTGAGCACAAACATGAATAGTTAGCACTTCTCCAATTATTAGGGTGGCTAGGTAGTGAAGGGGATAGAACAATGGGCTTAGAACCAGAAAGATTCATCCTCATGGATTCAAATCTAGCCTAACCTACTTAGCTGTGTGACCCTGGGCAAGTCACTTAACCCTGTTTGCCTCAGTTCCTCATCTATAAAATGAGCTGGAGAGAAAACTCACAAACCACTATGGTATCTTTGCCAAGAATAAAAAAAGTTGAACACGACTGAAATTATGCAATAAAATAATTTCATTCTTCCTTTATGTCTAAAATGAGTGCTTTATAATAGTATTTGTGTTCATTCTGAATGCATCTTGGCAGGTTGACCTCCAAACATTTTATGTATTTTCTATTTGTTCTAATTGGATTTTCTCTTATTGCTGTTTTTCATTTTTAAAAGTAAAATACAGAAAGGCTACTGATTTGTGGGTTTATTTTATCATATTACTTTGCTGGTTATTAATTGTTACATTATTTTTAGTTGAATATACAGATTTTTAAGTAAATCATCATATCATCATATCAAAAATAATGACAATTGTGTTTCTTCTTTACTATGCATATCCCTTCAATTTATTTATCTCACCTGCAAAGCTTTCCAAAAAATAGGAGAAGTCAGTCAGAATCACTAATGCTGAGAAATTATTGGTACTGAATAATAGGGAGCTGTCCTTCCTTTTTTGAAAGAGGGCTACTAGGGCCCTGGTTACAGCTGTGAAGTATGAGGGCAGGGAGGGAATAAGGGATGGTGTTGAGCACCTTCTTCCAATGCATCATTTTGACCTGGGAGAAGAATGCAATGTTGCAAAGAAGAAATGACCCTGACTCTAAAACCAGAGTATGTGGATTCAGATACCAATTCTAACACTTTCTGCCTGAATGATCTGGGGCAAGTTACTTGGCTTCTCTTGGCATCATTATTCATATCCATAAAATGCAAGTATTAAAATAGACAGTTTCTGACCCTCCCTCAAAAAGCCTATGTATTTGCTTGTGAACATGGCTGAAAAGAAACTTAGGATCATTGAGGAACAAGTGTTAACTATTCCGTGCTGTTTAAAGTACTGAGAGGTATCATCTATGGTACATCAAGACCTCATTCTTTTATTACACTGCACACAATTAAACAGTGAAATATTGTTTTAAGGTCTGCAAATGGTTTTAGGTTCGATCCCACAATAGTCTAAGGAGGTAGTTATTATTTTAATCTTCATTTTGCAGGTGGGGAAATTGAGTCTCCACAAGGTTCAATGCCTTATCCAGGCTTGCACAGCTAGAAATTGGCAGTGGACGAGTAACTGCAGGATCAGCAATAGAGGGAATGGCCACTAATCTGGCTGCCAAGGATAGTCTAAGGGATTTTGAGATGGCTATATTACCCATACTTCCTGGGGATCATTCTTTCTATATTCACTTCATTGTGAACTCTATCCACTTTGGAACAAATAGGGCCCAGGAGCTATTAAGCAACAATCAAGTATTATTTTTTATAAAGAAGCACTCTGCTATATAGAAATATCTAAACTCACTCATCTCTGAAGAATTGCCCTCCTAGGACACTGAACCACTTTCCATTAGGCAGAACAAGAGTCCCCCATCCTCCAAGCTCATCTAGAATAAGTCTTATTTATCTAGCTCAGTCAGGTCCTCCAGTGTTTCTTGCCTTCACTCACTAGGGGTTTGGTGAATGGCCTCCCTCTGCAATATATAAAGATGTTGATGTGGGGAAGGTGTCATGGTGCTAGGCCCTAGGACTCTGTAGGCTTGCTTGACTTTCCCTGATTCTACTGGTAATATATCAACATGGGATGATTGTTGCACTTAACAGTATATTTTTAAACCAAACAGAGTCCTTAGCTTATTCAAAACATGGCTCAGGTCCTACCTCCTCCTCCTGGTCCTACAAGAGGTCTTTTTTTTCATGCCCCTAATTATTAGTGCTTTTATCCCCTCTTGAAATTCTTTGTATTTGCCGATCTTCATTCCCCCCAAAAAATGAAAGGTTTTTTTGGAGGTCAGTTGACTTGTCTCTTTTTTTTTAATTGCTGTATTAAAAAGAAACAGGGGTCATAGGGGAAAAAGAGTTAACTATTCTGTGCTGTTTATATAGATTAATAAATGTTGATTGGATCATAGTTCGAGAGCCAAGGTGCCTCACAGGCCATCTAATGTCCACAGACATAGACACTGCTGGGCACAGTGGAATATGCCTATAATGTCTGCTCATGGGAAGGCTGAGGCTGGGGATTGTCTGACCTAGGGAGTTCTAAGCTGCAGTAGAGCTAAGGACCAGTTAAGTTTCCACATTGAGGCTGACTCTCATATGATGAACCCACAGAAACAGGAGTTCAACAGGAAGGGCAAATTGGCCTATGTCAGAAATGGAACAGGTCCAGGCTCCTGAGATGATCAATCAGCAGAGGGATCAGGCCTACAAGTAGCCATTGCATTTCGCACTTCCAGCCTGGGCACGATAGGGAGACCCAGTCTAAAAACAAACAAAAAAGTGTAGAAACTGAGGGTCAAGTTAAGGAAATGGAGCAAGGTCACGTAGGTGTTAAACCTCAGGAATGGGACTTGAACCCTAGTTCTTTGACTACTGTGTCAAGAATACTGTACCTGTACTACTACCTATTGTGGGACTGAGTGTTTTGTGGAGCTGTGGCTTTATTTTTTCACGTGGAAATTAATTGGATCTTAGGCTACATGAATAGAGAAAGAACATTAAAGATAACGTGGTCTCTCTGTCCAGAATATCCTTAGAGTATTATTACAGACAATCCTGGATGTCATATTTTAGGAAGAAATCTGATAAAGCAGAGAGCATGTAAAAGAGAATATCTATCAATATCAATTAGCATATTAATATTAATGAATAAATATTTATTGAGTACCTTCTACATGTGAGGCACTAAGCTAAGCACCAGGGATACAAAAAGAATCAAAGAATAGTCCCTGCCTTTGAGAAACTTATTATCTAATGTAGGAGACAACAAGCAACCATTGGGTACAAACAAGCTAAATACAGCATAAACAGGATGTAATTAACAAAGGGAACACACTAGAATTGAGAGGGGTTGGGAAAGACTTCCTATAAAAGGTAGAATTTTAATTGGGGCCAGGGAAGTGTAATGGGAATGGGAATTTGAAGATCTTTCCTGCCCCTTAATAGACCTGAGGGGAATTTCAAGAGCTCCCCTGCTTTGAAATTAAACTCTGCCCCCTAATAGGCTGAATGTACTCACATGGAGCCTGTGATAGAGGGAATTTGCTGAAAGGAAGCAGAGCCCACAGGAAACTGGTTCAGAGCTAGTCAGACATTGGGGGAGAGAGGATGCTCATTACGGAGATAGAGGTTTGTGAGTAAATATTGATTTTGTACTGGTTAGTGGGAAGGCTAAAGGATGGCATGGCTCTCAGTGTTATTATGGCTTCTGAATACCTTTAGTACTATGATGGAATTGCCTTACTAGTTTTGGGATTCGGTCTTCTGGTGTCCAAATAAAACCTTCAGTTCTATCCTCTATCTGGAGAATCTGGTATATTTTGTGATTTGTGATTGAACGTCATGCGATACTTATAGTCATGGTCTTTATTGTGATCGTGGGCACTGAAAATATTGCATTGGCACTACAGGGGGTCAGTAGATGCAGTTGAGGAGAGAGAGCATTACAGATGCAGGCAACAGCCAAAGAGAATGCCCAGAACTAAGAGATGAACTACCTAGGGTCGTGAGAGGACCCGAAGATTTAATGAATGACCTAGGAAAGCTTAGTCTGAAGAAGAGGAGCTTGGGTTGGGGAAGGAAGAGGCATGGCCTGGCATGAAGCGACAGACTAGACTTGTTCTATTTGGTCCCATAAGGCAGAGCTAGGAGGAATAGGTGGAGGTTAAGGAGAAGCAGATTTCAATGCAGCAGAAGGAAAGACTTCCTAATAGAGCTGTTCAAGAACAATAGGCTACTTTAGGTGGTAGTGGGCTCCCCGACAATTGGGGGTTTTCAAGTGGAGCCTGGGGACTACTTGTTAGAAATGTGGCAATTCCTTCATCTGTAAAATGGGCGTGATCATAGCACCTACTTCCCAAGGTTATTGTGAGGATTAAAGGAGGTATATAAAGTGCTTTCCAAATCTTAAAGTGCCGTGTAAATGTTAACTGTAATTGGAGGGGATTCTTGTTCAATTACGGACTCAACTAAATGATTTCTGAATCTTTTCCAAGTCTAAGAGTCTGTGATTCTCTGATACTGTGCTTGATCAACAATGTTTATTCTCAGAGAGGAAGCCATGGAGATAATAACAAAGATTAAGGTGGAAAAAGAGATGAGGGGGAGAAGGGGTCATAGGTCCAAGAAGAAGGAAAGTAGGAAGAACCACTCAATGATAGACGGCAAGGAGGGCTAGAATTGGGTAGTTCTAGACCAAGAAGGGGCCAGAAAAGGAGATGCCAGGGTCTGATAAAAACCCAGGATTTAGAAGTCAGAATATTGAGATAGAGGTCATAATGTCAGTGCTTTACTCTGATCAGGGAGGAGAGAGGTCAAGAAGTCACATAATCTCTCTGGATCTCAGTTTCCTAAATTGTCAAATGGGACAAAGGGATTGGACGATGAACTCAGAGATAGCTTTTATTTCTAAATTCACTTTTTTTTTGCTTTTTGGAGGGCAATTGGGGTTAAGTGACTTGCCCAAGGTCACATGGCTAGTTTTTGTGTTAAGTGTCAGAGGCTGGATTTGAACTCAGGTCCTCCTAACTCCAGGGCCAGTGCTCTATTCACTCTGCCACCTAGCCACCCCTAAACTCACTTTTCTAGTGCAAAGCAGTAAGCCAAAGGTGCAATGGCTCAGAGAAAGCATCAGGAATGGAGATTATGTTAGTAAGGCAGTAGTAGAAGTAGTTGCAATCATAGTAGCAGTAGTAGTAGAATCATAATAGTAGTGGTAATAGTAGTAGTAGTAGTAGTAGTAGTAGTAGTAGTAGCAGTAGCAGGAATAGCGATAGTAGTAGAAGAATAGTAGTAGTTAGTAGTAGAAGTAGAATCATAATAGTAGCAGTGGTAGTAGTAGTAGTAATAGTAGTAGCAGGAGTAGTAATATTAGTAGCAGACCAGTAGTAGTAGTAATAGCAATAGTAGTATTAGCAGTAGAAGTAGAATCATGATAGTAGTGGTAGTGGTAATAGTAGTAGTATCATAATACTAACGGTAATAGTAGTAGTAATAACAGTAGTTGTAGCAGCAGTGATAGTAATAGAAGTAGTAGTAGCACTTGTAACTAATATTGATATTTCACTTGAACGTTTGCAAAGCCTTTTACACGTATTATCCCATTTGGTTCCCACAATGTCCCTGTCAGTTGTGGGTTATCATTATTCCCTTTTATAAATGAAGAACCGAGGCCTAAGAGGTTAAAGGATTATGATCGTATAGGCTATTAAATGTATGGGGGAAGATGAGAACTGAGGTCTTCCTGACTCAGGTTCATTACTCTATTTGCTGTGGCACTTAGCCACCACCTGCCCAACTAAAGTCCCACCATCTACAAGAAGACTTCCCCAATCCTTCTTTATTCCAGTTCCTTTCCTCTTCTAATTATTTACTATTTATCCTGTATGTAGCTTGATTTGTATATATTTTTTACATATTGACCCCCTGCCATTAGATTTTCAGTTCCTTGAAGTCAGAGACTGTCATTTACCTTTTTTTGTGTTCCCAGTGCTTAACAGTGTCTGACACATAGTAGGCTCTTAATAAATGTTTACTGATTTGATTTGATTTTGCCTCCAAACTATTACAAAGAAAGTAAAAACTAGATCTTAGCCCAAAGCCAGTAAAGACAGGTGGCCTGATAATTAAATAATTGGAAGGTAGAATACTAAGGAATCATTCAATTCAGTTGGGTCCAACTCTTCATGATCCCATCTCGGTTTTCTTGAGAAAGATCTTAGACCTAGTTTGCAATTTTCCTCTCCAGCCCATTTTATAATTGAGAAAACTGAGTCAAACAGGGTTAAGTGAATAGCCCAGAGTCATACAGCTATTGTGTCTGAGACCAGATTTGAACTCAGGTCCTCCTGACTGAAGGACTAGTGTTCTATCCACTATACCACTTAGCTGCCTAAATTAAAGAACAGGTATATGTAAATGATCTTGATCTTAGATCAGTGACTACTTATGCCTCCTGCCCAGGTAGGAAGTAGTCTCAGACCCTGGGACTATAGATATGGAGAAAGAAAGTACAACTGATGCCCCAAAGTATATTTTCTTTCCACCTTAATTATAGTAAATTCAAGCAGGCTTTCATGGGTGATAAGCTTTCAAGGCTAATATTCAAAGGATTCAAGGGACACATTGTCAGGTAGGAGAAAGGGCACTGAGCTGATAGTCAGGAGTTCTGGATTCTAGCCTAAGCTATCCCACTAATTAGTTGTGTGACCTTTCAAAAAGTCCCTTCATTTCACTGTCAGTGTCATCCTCTCTAAAATAAGAAAGGCTGGGGGACCTGATGATCTCTAATATCATAAGACATAAAATGGAGACTTTAGAGATCTTGTAATCCCACCCCTTCATTTTATACTGGAAGAGACTAAGGCTCAGAGAGTGTGAGTGATTTGCCTAAGGTAGCACAGCTAGCTCATACTGGTGTGGTGATCAGCCCTCTGTCCTGCCACCTGCCTTCTTACCTCCTGCTCCTTAAGGCTAGGCCATAAGAAAATCCACTGAAACCATTACCATGTTGAGTGGTCAGAAGAGAAGAATGGGGGGGGAGGTTGTAAGGGGGAAGGAGGGGAAGGAGGAGGAGAGGGAGGTGGAGGAAGAGAGATGCATTCGAGTATTTGTAGGGCTGTCAGTAGGAAGAGGGATTTAATTTGTTCTGTTTGGCCCCAGAGAACAGAACAAAGAATAAGTAGTAAAAGTTGCAAAGAGACTGATTCAGGCTTGATGTCAGAAAAAACTCTTCCTGACAATTCCAGTCACTAGAAGGTGGAAGAGGTTACTTGGGCATGGGAGAAGGGGTGTTGGGGGTGGGGTCGGTGGGAATAATGACAGGTTCTCCTCATCAAAGATCTTCCACCAGAGACCTAATGACCATGTCAGGCGTGTTGTAGAGATGTGGATCTTTTTCAGGTATGGATTGGATAAAGATGGCCACCAAGGTCCTTTTCCACCTGGAAAATTCCATAATTCTTCAAGGACACATAACTCTAATGCACTATGTGATAAGACAAATGTATCAATGAGGTGCAAAAAAATCTTATATGAAGTCTGCGGAAGGAAAGATTACTTTCAGTTTAGCATGACGGTGAAACAAAGTTTCAAAGAGAAAATGCCATTTGAGTTAGATGTTTATTTTTAAAATGTTTGTTATAAATGGGTATTCGTTGATTGGGGAATAGCAAAAATAATGGTTGTACATGAATGGAATGGGTTGTAACTGTATTGCATGAAAATGGGAAGAGGAAGAATTCTGAGAAACATGGGAAGACTTATATGAATTGTAGCCGAATGAAACGAATAAAACCAGGAAGACATCTCCAGGTCACCCAGTTGCTAATTCCCCTGCCTTCTGAGACTATCTTCCATATATTCTCTCTATATTTTACATGTCCCTGGTTATTTATTATTCATTCATTCATTCATTTGTTTATTATTATTTTCACTATTTGGGGGCTAGGTCTCCCTATTTTGCCCAGTCTGGAAGCTCAGTGGCCAGTCATAGGCCATATCCCTATATTAGATCACCATGGAAACTTCGACCTGCTTCTGAGCTGGTCTGGTCCCCCCCCCCTTGGGCAGCTTGGTGGCCCTTTGAGGCCAGACTTAATGCAGACACCAGCTCAGCATTAACTCTACTATAACTCAGAACTCCTGAGCTCAGACAATCCCCAGCATCCTCCTCCTGAGCAACTGGGGTTACAGGTGTGTGTTACTATGCCTGACTGTACAGTCCATTTTTTCTCCCCATTAGAAAACGAAGGCAGTGACTGATTTTGTCTTTCTTCCTCTCCCCAGCACTCATCAGAGTGGTTGGCACATAATAGGTATTTAATACATGCTTTTTCACTAACTGACTGAATACACGAAATATTTGCAACAATGTAAATGGGAAGAACACCCCTCCCCCCAAAACGTAGCAACCTTGTGTTATTTTAATGACTACAAAACTTGTTTGCAGGAGACATTTAAATACACATCCCTTCTTTGTACACGTAGGGGATCATAGGAGTGGAATACTGAATACAAAGTCATGCTCAGCACCCCCCACCACACACACACACACACACACACTCTGGTTTTATTCTTTATTATAAGGGATGGCATAAGGGGAGGGTAAAGAAATACAGATTTTAAAAAGCAAATATATATATATATATATATATACATATAAGTCATTTAGGAAATGTGAAGAAAATTGATGAATAATCCTTATTCTCCATTAGTATTCACAAAGTACCAAGAGATCTAAAGCAAGGTCCTGAGCACATTAAATGTACCCACTGTGTAGGATGGAATGAACAACCATGATTGGGTCCACAACACTGGGGGGGGGGGAGCCGATCAATGAGATCAGTCTAATTAGCTAAGTCATAATTATGTTATTGTATCTTAGCCTGATTTCACATAAAGGCAAATATCAGAGGGGGATAGGAGCCATACAGCGTGGTTTACCCCAAGGCCTTGAATTCTAATGGGAATGGCCACAAAAAAATTGTATGTAATTGTGTGGAACTAAAGTGGGTTAATAAGACAGCATTAGGAATGGTTGGGGTTCACACCTAATCTGAGTTCAAAAAGCACATGCAGAACAAAATCCACAAGACAAATTTATCCTGGAAACTCCCCCTTACTGAGATATTCGCAGATAATAAGGCAGTGTGTTAATAGCAGAGAGGGATTTTAGTAGGTGGCATGATGGAAAAAGCACTGGCTGGAGTCAAATCCAACCTCAGATACTTCACTAGCTGTATCAACCCGGTTAGTCACTAATGACCTCTGCATCCTAGCTTCCTCCAGTATAAATGAGGAGACTGGACTAGATGGCCTCCAAGGCCCCTCCCAGCTCAAAGCTTATGCTCCAATGCTCATCTTTATCTCTTTGCAGAAATTGGAGCAGAAATCCTAAGGTCTTACTAAACCTTGGTATTTCACTCTAATAACCTACCTGTCAAAGCCCAACTCTGATTCAGCCTTTGCCAGGGAACCTTCCATGGTCATCTTTCATACTAGCTAGCAAAAAAACCAGCCCCAAAAGAGGTGATCAGCGAAATTACACCCTTTCTTGGTGTCTGTAATGAGAACGTAAATTTTAAAGATCTTCCCTGCCCCTAGGCTAAAGTGCACCAGAAGCCTGGGGAGGGAGGCTTGTTTTTCAGTAGATATTTTTTGATTGGCCAGTGGGTCAATAAGGTTGTTACATTCTCTGAGCCAGGAGAAGGCCATATAAGCCCTGATGTGTAGCTTTGTTTTGGGACTCACTTTGAGAAGTGTTCTGTGATTTGATCTGAATTCTGGGAAGCCGTTGTTGAGAGTCCCCCGGCTTTGAAAAACCCAGAATGTGGAAACCCAGATGTTGACTGGGTATGGATGTAATGGTTGGACATTTTGGAAATCTGTCTACTTGATGTTTCTGTCTTGATAATTATGCCTGTATACTTTGAGGTTCAGGGTGCTGACCTTTTCTCCTGAACAAGGTAAACGATATATGTCTGACTGATTAAAGTAAGCTTGTTAACCCATTTTGAGTTGCTTTCCTTTAACAAAGCAGATCCAAGAACCTGTGGTAGCTGCAAACCCTGAGGACACACTTGGGGTGCTTGCTGCTACAGTGTCTCAGTTTCCTTCCCTATAAGCAGGAAGAGGTCTTCCAGCTCCAATATTCTATGAAATGTCCCTTGTGCTTACTTTATGTGAACGCGTTTTGTGACTTTCTATAAGTGGAATATAAGCTCCTTGAGAGTAGGAACTATTTTTGCTTCTGTCCTTACATCTCCAGCAATTAGTATGGTGCTTGGCACATATGGTAGGCACTAAATAAATGTCTGTTGAATGTGACCTCACCCAACTTGAGCTAACAAATAAATGACCTTTAACAACTGAGTCCAGCAAGACCCACAACATGTTGCATAGATAACTCCTTCCCTAGCCCTTCACCTCACCTTGCCCCCTTCCTTCTTCCCCCTTCCCCCAAAACAGTTGGAAGACAGGGCCAAGAGTTGCACAGGATTTTCCAGCTCAGATAGGTTAATATATGCATCATTGCAGGGAATATTCAGATTAAAGAGATCCCAAATCCCCTGGAATAGTTGAGTACTGAGAACAGTGGGTACTGTGGCAAAAGTATTTCTCCCACCTTCCCGGGACAGGGAAAGAGTCAATCAATAGTCTGCCCTAGTGGTTCCTTATGCCTCCTCCCTTAGTTAACTGTCTCTTGCCACAATCCTGGGGACCAAAAAAGAAGGGATTTCTCCTCCAAAGAGGACACCATTTTGGTTCATCATCTTTTCCTTCTAAGTCTGAGCTTAGATCTCCTAATGACTTTTGCTTGTTCACTCAACTTCCCATCTCAGGCCTACAATTAATTCTCTTTCCTGTTCTCCTCTGTATCTGGGGAAGTAAAGTCTTTGCCTGTCTAAGCCCAGTTCTACCCCTTTTGGCTTCATGGTTCTTCTGCCATCTCACCTATTGATTTGACTGTTCTCTTCCTTTTCCAGTCCCTACCTTACCCAGTACACGGGAAACCTCTGTCAAGCCTTTCAGTCCCTACAGATGAGCCCTTACTCAGTTTCCCTGAAGTACCAGACAGTTCTTCACTTTCACTCTCTCCTCACAAAAGATCAAGGGTTTTGAGCTGCAAGGGACTATAGAGGTACCTTATAAAGGATACCTAGTCCCATCTTCTCACTTGGCAGAAAAACCTGAGACTGAGGAAGGTTAAGTGATTTATCCAAGGTCACAACAGTCATAATTGAAAGAGCCAGAATTGGGGCCCTGGTCCACTGACTCACAGCCAGGGTTCCTTCTCCTGTACGATACTGCTCCATTCATCCTCTATTGGGATGATTACCCCCATTTCTCTGCACTCAAGTGGTTAAGCAGTTCACCCTAGGTTCTTTCATATCCCTCTCTGGATCTGCCATTTTTCTACTTGAAGCCTCCAAGCTCTTCATAGAATCCATGGGGGAAGGAAAGACAATTAGATCTCATCCATTCTAGAGGTCCAATGATTGCAGAATGATTAAGGCTTGTCATGATGCAGAGAGTGGCAGGCAACCATAGTAAGAGGCAGCTAGTTGAACAGGAGAAAAGAGTACTGAATTTGGAGTCAGAGGATCTGAGTCCAAATTCTGTCTCTGACACTAACTATCTGTGTAACCCTGGGCCAGTCACTTAAATTCTCTGGACCCTAGTTTCCTCATTAGTAGAATGAGGTGGTTCGACTATATGATGACTCATGTTTCTAGCTATAAACCAATGACCCTAAGTTGGGAGTCTTTCTAAGGTGAGAACTTTTCTTCTTCCCTTCTGCAGTAGCCTAGCCCTAAGAGAGAATATGCAGTAGGGATTCAGAACCAGAAGAGACTTCATTGGAGTTATTTAGTCCAGATTCCCTCATTTTGTTGAAAAGAAAGCGTGGGCTCAGAGGTTGACTCACCAAAGTCACATAGGTTGAAATTAATCAACCGAGAATTTGAATCCAGGTCTTTGGAACCAAATCTAACATCCTTATCACATTGCCTTTTAAGGGAACTTCTACCTTTGCCCTTTTCCCACTCCCAACCAGGGAGCTGAGATTTCAAGAGTGGGCAATCATTCACTAGTTGGTCTGGGCTCTAATGCCATTAAAAGCTGAGGGTTAGGAGGATTCATTGGCTCTGAGGCTTAACCTCCTCAGGGGAAAATTCAGTGAGTATTTTTTTTCTTTTTTTTCTTTTCTTCTAAACTGTTTGAGGTTTTGGATGTACCCCTCCCCACTCCCATGCCCACCCTCCACAATGATTTAGAGTTTTTCTGGAAAATCTTTCTGGGGCTTTCCTAGAATGTCAGGTGCTGAATCTTGTAAAAATCTGTCTTTCACAGACATGTCCTATGTGTTTTGAGAATTAATGTAGCTAAAGATAATAAACAGGTCAGGGTAGCTTCAGAGAGTAGTGGCTGGGTTGGTAATGAGGCCCTTTTATGGGCAGGGATATTAACTTGAAAGAGTTTTATAGCCTGGATGAGGACAGCCTCCTAGGGACAGGTTATATCAGGGAAGAAATCAACAATGGACCCTAGGGAATAAGAACAGGGTAATTCACGAGTTTTCTTGCAGAACTGAAGGACAGTGTTATGGCCAGCCTCTCTCATCCCTGGCAATCTCCACTTGTACAGGAGAGGGCTGGAAGCAAAAAAGCTTAAATTAGTGGTCCCTTCAATACAATAAAAAAAAAAAAGAAATTAAAATCTTTGGGAAAGGGGGGGGGGGGGGAGGGATGTTGTCCTAACTTGCCCTAGTGGAAGGGGCAATATGTTGGCCATTAAAAGACTTTAATCCCATTTCTAGTTTAGATACATATTAGTTGTATGAGCATGGGTAAATCATAGGATCTGAGTTTCAGCCTTCTCATCTATAAAGTGGGGGTGATAATTAATATTGATACTACTGATATCAGAACTTATTATTATAGGATCACCATTAGAAGCTATGAGTTCAAACCCCTTATTTTGGACTTATTTTTATAGATGATGAAACATCTGTAAATGTTCTTACATTTTACAGATGTAAAATGCCCTTTTTACAGATTATTTTTACAGATGAGGAAACAGAGGCACCGAACAGTTTATGTGAATTGCCCAAGGTCACACAGATACTAAGTTCCTGAGGTAGAATTAAAACTCAGGTCTTCTTCACTCCAAGTCCAATGCCCTATCCAAATTTGGCCTCAGACACTTACTAGCCTTGTGACCTTGGGCAAATCACTCAATCCCAATTGCCCTGCCTTCTCCCACTCCAAAAAGCAAAAAGAAAATGTCTTATCCATTGTACCACCTAGTTTTGAGTATTTGCCTCAAGGTCCATCTCATAGATCTAAGACACCCCAAGATATAAGATATACATGACTATGCTCTAGAGTATGGCAAAGTCAGGAGTTAAATCAGAAACCCAAGTCATAAATCAACTTTGGAATCTTTATACTTTTCATGAGTTCATAACCACCTGGGAAGGAAGAGAGTCTCAGAGTTCATCTGAGGCCATAAAGAGCAGGCTCCCCTCTTTATGGGAACAATCCCAAAGTAGGCCATGGGACAAGTGATATTCTCTCCCAATTCCCTTTCTACCTCAATTAATCTAGCAATCAATTACAATCATTCAAAGATTCCAATGCATGGACCTGGATAAAGAGGTAGCCTAATAGCTTATCTCCCCAGTGATCAAAATCCTAGGATCCCTGGGAAGCAAGGAAAACTGACTAAAACAACCACTTGAAGATTTTTTCCTGTACAAGCATGGAAATCTGGCAAGTAGCCATCCTGGAAAGGACAATGCTGGACAAATGCTTGGAGATCTGCAACACTTTCACCTCCAGCTCTCCTGAAATCTTAGCTTACTTGTGGAATATTCTTCAATAAATCTCATTTAAATCCAGGAGTTTGAGGAATATATTTTTCTTCTTTTTCCTTTCTTAGCAGGGATGCTGATTTGCCCTAGAATCGATCATTTGGAAAGGCATTTGCTGTCAAATGCAACAATCAAGACAAGTAGAAGGACTGGATAAGTTCTCTTGGTTGTTTTAGGGAAAAAAAAATAATTTAAAGAACTAAAACTCATTCCAAGGGTGTCATTTAGTGGGGCTAATTCAGCCACGCACCTTAGAGGGTTGTTAGGAAACAGCCTTGGAGAAGAGTAGCTATAAAAATGTAAATATTTATCGAGCTTTGCAAAGAAGAATAGAGTGTGACTTGTTATTCGTGCTTGGGGATTCCACCCAGATGTTCATAAGTTCCATTTTCCATATACAGTTTTCTGTTAGGTAGATGTTTCCTCCTCCTCCATCTCACTCCCACTGGTCCTTCCAAGGGCAACATGACAGTGATGTACTGTCCGTTTAGCTCAAGAACAGGTAAGGTGACCCAAGCAGATTTTTCTGGGCCAATCCTATTTTTGACCACCAGAAACACGTGGGCAGGTATTCTGGGGAGAACAGTCTTGGATTGTACCAGGAGTTGAGGGGACGTGGCATGTTGCTGTGAAGGGGAAGGAAAACGTGGTGAATGATCACATAGGATCACAAATTACATCAAGAAGGACCTTAGAGGTCATTTAATCCAACCTTGCCCCTTTGTACAGATCAGGAAAATGAGGCCCAGAGAGGGGAAATTATAAACCTTAGAAAACACAGTGTGGTCAGCTTAGCATTTGAATACAAGTTTTTGGATTCCAATTCCAAATTGGGTAGTACATTGGAAAGAGTGCTGGGCCTGGAGTCAAGAAGACCTAAGTTCAAATCCAGCCTCAGATACCTATTAGCTGTGTAACCCTGGGCAAGTTATTTAACCTCAGTTTCCTTGTCTGCAAAATGGGGATAATAACAGCATCTACCTCACAGGGCTGTCGTAAGGATCAGATAAGATAATAATTATGAAGTATTTTAGCACCATGACTGGTACATAGTAAACATTTATAAATATTAGCTATTATAATTATTACTCTCCTGCCCCAAGCTTCCATTATTACTTCTGAAGTTTACAAGCAATTCATTCTATTCAGCAGTTAATTATAGTTTGGCACTTGGGACCTCTGGTCCTGAAAAAGCTGCCTTGTATCAGTCAATTAATTCATCAATCAACAAGGTTTCCTTAAGTGTCTACTTATATATCAGGCAGTTTGCTAGGTGCTGATGATAAAAGAACAAAAATGAAATTGTTTTTGCCCTCAAGGAGCTTACATTCTACTGGGGAAGCCAACATATGGACATACAAGTAGATGCAAAATGTAAAGAAATGTAAAATGTAAAGAAAATAGAGAGTATTTTCAAGAGGGGGTGTTACGGATTTAAGGACTGGGGGAAATTAAGAGAGTCCTCATGTTGGAGATGATTCTTGGGCTGTGTTTTGAGGGAAGTTATGGATACTCAGAGACCAAGGCAAAGAGAAACTGTATTCCAAAAATGGTGGAGGAACCTGTGCAAAGGTAAAGAGAAGGGAAAGGGGAAGGCCAAGTGGGAGGGAAAACAAGAAAGATCAGAGTGGTGTTTCTTTGTTTTGTCTTGTTTTCTGGATTGTGGGCTGCTTAGAGAAGTTTAATTCCTAATAAATCTGCAAAGGTAGGTTGGAATGGAGCCGTAAAAGACATTAAATGCTAAACAGAGTTGAGCTAAGTCAAGTAAAAAGAAAAAAAAAACATTAAGGGCTTACTGTGTGCACAGACACCATGCCTAGCTGCAGATAGGAAGAAAGGTAAGAACAAACACAAAAATGAAAAACAAACAACAAAATAAGGAGATAGCTCCTGCCCTCCAGGAGTTCACAGTCTAACGGGAAGCAGGTGGATGGCCCTTTCAGAGCAGAAGGGGGCACTAGGAACGGGGAGACAGAGTAGGTTGCTGGTACATGGGAGCAGGAAAGGATCTTTCTGAAGGCAGACTTCCATCAAGTCTGAGTCTTGATGGAATCTAAAATGTAGAGATGAGGAGAGAGAGCATTCCAGTCGTGAGGGACAGCTAATACAAAGGAACTAAATAGGGGAAGTCAGATAGTTGAGCACATGGAGGAGAATAACAGGTAAGAAGACAGGAAATGGAGGAGGGGGCCAGGTTGGGAAAAGCTTTAAATGCCAAACAGAGGGCTATTTGATCCTGGAGTGGTAGGGAGAGACAGGAGTTGTGTTTGATCCTAGGAGCAGTAGAATGGTACAAGGAGTGGCATGGCTAGACCCATACTTTGGCTATATCATGGAGGGCCAAGGATTCTTAAATGCCCCTCCTCTGGGATTCTTTCCCTCCCATCCCAGTCTCAACATGAGAGCTGATGTTGCAACTGAAGAATACTCCTCACTCAAATTTAGGTATGGGCTACAAGAACACACTTACGGAGAACCATAACATGCCACTACTCGGAGTCAGACTAAAGCCCTTCAAGCTCTAAAACTATGAATCCTTATCAGTGACATCATGTCTTTCTCCTGGTTCAGTAACCAGAGTTACACAAAGTCTTGCTTTGGGCCCCTAATGCAAGAAAGACTGGAATTTATGTGCCCATCGATTGTGCCCTGGTCCGTCCCAAGTCAGTAAACAGAAAGAACAATAAGCCACATCCCCCAGCGTTTCCATTCTTTGGAACCCGGTCCCCTCTAATTGGAGAGACAATCAGCCCCAGGAAGCATCGGTGCTAGCAGTTGAAGGAAGAAGCTGATTTCATGCCAGATCGACTCCAAGCCGAGAAGTGGACAAGACAATGAGATTAAATCATAAGAAAATATAATTAGATTCTGACAAGCAGGTAACATCTGCAGTGTCATAGAGGCTTCGCCCATGACATTTAATAAGGAAGTTATAGTTCAGTAGACCTTAGCGGAGTACATGTCACTTACTCATGTGAGCAATTAATGGTGATTAAGGACTTACATATATTTTAAGTGGTGAGTGGGAGGGCCAGGGCCAATGCTGTTCTTTAGCTCATTGTTGTCTCCTTCTCTGTATGCCACTGCTGCTATTCAGAAGAGGTCTCACAAGTACCCATGGCACCTGTAGGGACTACCCCACATACTTTGCTCATTTCTAGATGATCCCAAGGCAGAAGGGATAGAATTGATCCATCTTCATTCAACCACATAGGAACTGACCCACTCAACGAGAATGCAGAAAATGTGCTGGTGGCTGGCAGGTGACCGGCCTCAGTAGGTAAGACAGAGGTGGAGGCCAATCCCCCAGAGGCCCCAGTTGTCCTGCCACTGCAGGGAGGGCAGCATTCTTATGAAAGGCAATCTCTGAATGACTGAGGACAGGCAAAGTCAACGGTTTGTCTTGGCTTTGCTACAGGCGCATTTTGGAGAGGAGGGAAATATTTTCCAAGCCTGATTATCCAGCTCTGTTATCAGATTTTAAGGGCCTTCAGGCAGGAATCAAATTCAGAGTTGGTGCCGCTCAATGAGCCAAATGGAGAATACCAATCTGGTGAAATGGATCTCTAGGGATAACTGTGGGAGGAAAGACAGCACATGATCAGAGGACCATGGTTCTAGAGCTAGAAGAAACCCAGAGACCATCTAGCCCAACTGCTTCATTTTACAGAATAGGAAACCAAGGCCCAGGGACGTTAAGCAGCTAGCCCCAGAGTCACATGATGGAGAAAGCTGGGAATCAATTCAACAAATACTTACCAGGCTCCTATTCTGTGCAATAGAGTACCAGGCCTGGTCAGGGATACTCATCTTCATCAGTTCCAATCTGTACTGAGACACTAGCTGTATGACCCTGGGCAAGTCACTTGAATCTGTTTGCCTCAGTTTCCTCATCTATAAAATGAACTGGAGAAGGAAATGATCAAACATTCCAGTATCTTTGCCGAGAAAACCCCAAATGGGGTCAGGAAGAGTCAGACACAACTAAAAACTGAGCAACAATGGTTCTGGGGTCAGAGGACCTGTGTTCAAACCCCACCTTTGACATTTAGCAATTGGATGACTTTGGGCCATTGACTTAAACACCATTATCCTCAGCATCCCCACCTATAAAATGAAGGGGTTGGACTAGATGAGTCTTTTTTTTTTTTGAGGGAGGGGAAGGCAGGGCAATTGGGGTTAAGTGACTTGCCCAAAGAGGCCGATGCTCTATTCACTGCACCACCTAGCCATCCCTAGATGAGTCTTAAGGCTCCTTCCAGCCTTCACATTATGATTGTATAAAATTTAACACACATATTTGAGGTTCATTTTAAAGGGAGGTATATACCTCCCTTTGGACTGAGCCAATTGTTAGATTTTCAGTGTGAGTGTTAACACCTCAGAATTCGGCAAACATCACAAATCTGAGCTTGATTAATAAATCCAGTTTTTTTTTTAAATCGTCTAGACTTTAAAAAGGGATAGAAAAAGTGTTAACAATGCAGGTTAAACTTAAGGTGAGTCATGCGTAGTTTTTTATTTTTTTGATTGCTAGTTGTTAAACATTTCCCAGTATACCACTGGGAAAACCTGCCTAAGAATAGCAGTGTTGCATGGTCTCCTCAGTTATGGGGAAAGCTGCTAACCCATCCAGACACAGCCCTCCGCTCCAGGCCACTGTGTCCTTACAAGCAACCCCTCTATTTACTGACGAGAGGTTCCATGCCTTTGGGACCAAGAGCAAAGCAATACAGCATTTGGCCTTCCCACTTTGGTTGCTATTAAGAATGCCAACACCCACTTCCCTGTGCATCCACAGTGATTGATTCTGAATTAAACATTTAACAGAATTGCACCCGTTTTGAGGGCCAAGTTTTGGAATATGAGGCAGAAGATGTCAGATGTGGGAGGGACCTCAAAGACCATTTTGTTCAAGGTTCCCTATCAGGCTAATTGAACCCCAAGCTAGTCAATTATCAGCTTCCAGCCTCTGGTCATACCCTCAACCCTGGGCAGTGCCCAAGGGCATCAGTAATGCAAGATGAAAATAAACCTACAGGCAATAGGGAATAGGAAGGGGACCTTATCTCTCATGATTTAAATTATCTGTAGGCTAGAGGGAGGGTGGGATCAGAGGTTGTAGAAAAGCTTACGTTTCTGCATTCTATAAACTATTCTAGAGGCAGAGCTGCAGAGACTGGTCAGAAACAGCTTGGCTTGAATCATTTCCCACTGCTGGCATGTCCCCATCTTGGCTGTGTGTGGCTCACTAGCAGGTTTTTTCCACCCCCTTCTCTGTCTCACGCTTCCCCATCAGCACATCCCTTATCAAATTGGGAGGCTTTGGTTAGATGGCAGAGCAGCTATGTGGCGTGTGCGAGACACACACACACACACACACAGTCTGGAAAATCCTGAATCCAGCGTGCTGTTATATTTCACAGTTGAGCAAACCAAGGCTCAGAGATCGAAATTTAAGATTTAGAACTTGTAGAGACAAAAGAGTTTGGGGTTGGAAGTTAGAAGATTTGGAATTAAAAGAGCAAGTCATGGTTTTGTAACTTGGAGGCAGGAAGATGAGTTCAAATCACACATCTGACATTGATTAGCCCTGTGACCCCTAGGTAAGTTTTTTAAGAGAAAAAAAGAGAAGGAGGAGGAGGAGGAGGAGGAGGAGGAGAAGAAGAAGAGAAGAGAAAAAGAACAAGAAAATGAAGAAGAAAAGAAGAGGAAAAAGAGGAAAAAGAAAAGAAGAGAAAAAGAAGAAGAAAAGAAGAAAAAGAAGAAGAAAGGAGGAGGGGAGAAGAGAAAGAGAAATCTCTAAGGTCTCTTGCAACTCCAAATTTATGTTCTTAAGTCATATTTTAACTTCTCAGCCTCAGTTCCCTGATATGTAAAATAAGGAATCATAGCATCATAGTATCCAGAACTAGAAGAGATTTCAATCATCTCATTTAACAGATGAGGAAAATGAGGCTTAGGGAGGCTAATTTACCTTTCCAAAGTCACAAAGGTAGCTGTTGTCAAAGGTGGAGGTAGTAACTGCTGAAGTCAGGATTTGCACCCAGGCCCTTGAGTCAGTTTCAGAGCCTGTGTTTTTTTCATGTGCCCAGTGACTCTTCTAAGGCCATTTCTAGCTCAAAGTACATGATCCTACTCTACAAATGAAACAGAAGCTCATGGCAGTTAAAGGACATATTCAAAATCTGTTGTTGTTCAGTCATTTTTCAATGGTGCCTGACTCTTTGTGACCCCACTTGTGGTTTTCTTGGCAAAAACACTGGAATGGTTTGTCATTTCCCTCTCCAGCTCATTTTATAGACAAGGAAATAAAGCAAACATGGTTAAATGACTTGTCCAGGGTCACACAGATGGATTTGAACTCTATCTTCCTGACTCTGATTCTAGCGCTCTGTTCACTGCAGCGCCTCTTAACTGCCCTATCCAAGGTCACATGGGTAATAATGATGAAAATGGGGATTCAGAGCTAGGCTATTGTTTCTGAATCTAGTCCTATCACTATATCACCCTTCCCTTTGAATAAACAGGCATGGGCATGTGTGCATGCCCACACACAGAACACAGACACACACACCTTGGGAAATATTGAGGACAAGCAGGACCCATTCACCTAAAACCCCACCTCCATGGAAAGCCTGGGAGAGTTTCCTGAATGTATGGGAACTTGCCTGAGAGAGCTTGCCTATTAACTTTGAGACCTTAGGCAAGTCATTTAATTTCCTTGGTCTCATGCCAAAGAAAGAAATTATACACATATATAATAGAGCCATAGACTTGGAGCTGGAAGGGACCTTAGAGAAGGCAGTGTAGAGCATTTGGCTTTTGAAGTTCAAGTACCAA
The DNA here is from genome assembly GCF_028583685.1 of Petaurus breviceps papuanus. Classification (NCBI taxonomy): domain Eukaryota; kingdom Metazoa; phylum Chordata; class Mammalia; order Diprotodontia; family Petauridae; genus Petaurus; species Petaurus breviceps. Next base: position 26,995,786 of record NW_027185798.1, read on the forward strand.
TTGATGATTGCTACTTGTATAATATTGTGCAAGTCAACTAATTTTCCTGGGCTCCATTTTTTCATCTATAAAGTACATTCACAGACTTAGAACTGGAAGGGAGAGACCTTAGAAGAGGCATTTCTCTGAGCCTCAGTTTCCTCATTTGTAAAATCAGAGAGAAGGCTTCCTTCCAGTTCTTAATCTGTGATTCTTTGGTGTGACATATGGTGGCTCCAAGGACTTCCGTGATTGACCAATGATTCTGTCTTCAGTCTCAGCTTCAGGAAGCTATCCCCCAGCTGTGACCCGAGCAAAGCGAGATGCTTCTCGGTGGCTATTTGGGTGAGTGATATTCCATTAAAAAACATCGAGGAGACAGCCTGACATGAGTCCTCTCTGCTCCTCACAGCCATTTCCCTGCCCTACAGTGAACAAGTCTATCAGACAGATTCTGTGGATCGCATAAAGGCCAGGTACATGCTGTCTTGACAGGGAGCCATGGAGACGCACCACAGGCCATCTCAGATTCTGCCCCACATCTGAAGTGTGCTACTTGAATTGAATACTTCCCCCTTGGAATCTGCTGAAGCCTTAAGACATCATTGACTTTAAGTGGGAAAGAAATAATGAAAAGCAGCTGCATTTCAGAGAAGAGGGGTGATTTTTTTTCTCTTTCTCTTCCCTGCTAGGATAGAGGTATTAATCTAAGATCTTGGCCCTTGGGGCACGACCATTCTCTCAAGAAGCTGTCAAAGCTTCCTTGCACTGCAGTTTCCCAGATTTGAGGCTCTCTAGGAAGAGATTCAGGAAGACACAGATAACTGCACATCTCTTAATGCATGCTCTGCCTCATTCAGTCCTCCCCAGCCCCCACCACGTCTAATGATTTGTGGTCCAGCTTTGAGGAAATCTGCAGGTAGAAACTCCCTCCGAGGAGGCAGATTACCATCCGGCCAACTGGGCTGTATGGTAAAGGCTTGATTGAAAGCATTATCTGGGCACTGAGGGGTTAAGTCACTTGCCCATGATAATCAAGCTAGCACATATCAAAGGAAAGACTTGAACCCAGGCCTCCCTGAGAGCTGTGGACCCTCTTTCCACTGGTACATTACCGCTCATTCAGACCCTTACTGTGTTCTATTTTGGTTCTTGAGCTTTAAGAAAAATACAGAATGTCTCTCCTTCCTTTAAGGAGGTAGGGGACTATGGGTGTGGAATAGTGCCTCCATTAGCAGCTATGATTGATTCATTAATGTTGCTACACTGTCTTTTTGTCTTTCTTTTTTGAACTTGGATTCCAGGGATGACTCTCTAGGTAGGGGAAGAGGGAAATTAAGAAATGAAGGCGCTGTAGAATAAAGAAAAGTTCATTGAAAACAAGTATTTCAAACAAACAAAAAAATAAGAATGGTGCAGAGAAACTGGAGAAAGGCCAAGCAGAGTGACCTAAATCACCAAAAGGAAGGAAGCGTGGCAGGGAGAATGGAATTGTTTAGCCTGGCATCATTGTGCAGCCTGGGTGTGGAGTCAGATGACCTGGGTTCAATTCCAGATTCTGCCTCTTGCCACCTGTGTAGCCTCTGCCATGTTAATCCACCTCTATGTGCCTCAGTTTTCCCGTCTATTTAATGAAGAAGATTGGGCTTGAATACTTCTTCTGTCTTTCCTGTTCTAGATCTATGAATCTATGATCCTTAATAGAAAGCCAAGGGCTATTAGACATTTGGCGATCTGTGTAGGATTTTAGGAAGAAGGAATGTTTTGAGTCATTATTCACCTTGTTCCACAAAACAAACTTAAACAAAAAAACAGGTTCACATTAAAACAGGCAAAATTGTTGTTGGAAATCCGGTAATTTCTGCCCTCTAGTTATTAGCACATAGCTGCTCCATTCCTCGACAAACCCAGGGATCATTTATATTTATTCTCAATACAAAACACGCACAAAGGCTTCCTGCATTTCTCTTCAAGGCTCTCCCTTTCCCTTACTATGTCAAGTGTCCCTGGTTGTGTTGTTTGTCCTTAGTCCTCATAGCATCAAGAAAATCACCTCAAGTTGGTGCTAAACCACCTTCATTGCTGTCTAGTTTCTGCCTTCTAATTGTTCTCTTGAAGGATGGATGGATGAGTGGGTAGGATCCAGGAGGTATTGGGAAGCCACAGGGACAGCATTACAACTATGGATGGAACAATTACAAATTGTCAGGATGCACAGCAAATATTCAAAATAGTAACTCCTGAATTTATGGATCCAAGAGGATTTCCTTCATGAGGATATTTGGCAAGGTTTTTGGCAGTCTTTCATAATATATTTATGGACAAATTGGAGAGATGTGGGCTAGTTGACAGCATAGTCAAGTGGTTGGACAATAGGACCCAAAGAATGCTGATTAATGGATTGATGTCACACTAGACAGTTTGGATAAGTGCCACAGGGATCTGACTTTGGCCTTGTGTGGTTCAATATTTATATTAACATTGGAACCCAGAAGGGATCTTACAGACCATCTCACATAACCTCCTAGTTTTATAGAGGAGGAAAATGAAGCTCAGAGGTGGATGTGACATGCCCGAGGTCACGGAGCTATAATGTGTTGGAGCTAGGATGAGAACCTAGGTTTTCTGTCTACTAGACTAAGACTCCCTCTGACTTTTTGAGGATGGAATCTGAGTCTTGTACTTTTGGGCACTCCAACCATGCAGAATGAGATGTTGGCCCTAATTGTGGACACTTGATTAAAAAAAAAATGCTTGCTAAATGGTTGACTGAATGAAAGTGATTGAAAAGACCCATGCTATACACAAGTTAGAACTTTCCTCTGCAATAGTGTTAAGGTTTGCCTCTCCAAGCTCCAGCCCTGGCGCCGCTAACATGGCTAACCGTACCAACAAGGTTGAAATTGTTGGTAAATATGGAACACGTTATGGTGCATCCCTCAGGAAAATGGTAAAGAAAATTGAAACTAGTCAGCATGCCAAGTATACCTGCTCCTTCTGTGGAAAGACCAAAATGAAGAGATGGGCTGTGGGTATCTGGCACTGTGGATCCTGTATGAAAACAGTAGCTGGTGGTGCATGGACCTACAATACCACCTCTGCAGTCACAGTCAAATCTGCCATCAGAAGACTGAAGGAACTGAAAGATCAGTAAAATCTTATCAAATATCTATAGCCCATAGTCCAACAATAAATGGGTTAATTTATTGAATAAAAATCACTTTGGTTTTTAGTAAAAAAAAAATAGTGTTAATGTTTGCTCAGGTTGATTCTGTTATTGATGCTGCTTCCGGGATTCTAAGATGGCTCAGTACTCTGGAGGACACAGAGAGACTCCAACCACCCTCTTGCAGGACAATGTCAAGCGAATTCCTTACTGTCGACATACCTCCATGTGGTCTCCCCAAAGACGTTTCCTAGCCTAGAGCAATGTAGTTGAAGTAAATGACTGTGATCTTTGTGTGTGAAGTGGGCATCTTGTTAAATTATTCTCCTGTCAAATACAAACTCTATGTTCAACTTTAAAAGCCCTTCACAATGTGATTCTAATTCACCTTTCCATTCCAAGGTTCTTCTTCTTTAATAAACACAACATTGCAAAGACAAAGAACTTTTAGAGCTTTAAGGATTCTCATCAATGCAATAGCCAATCATGACAGAGAGGTGATGAAATCATGATTCAGAATGAGATACATTTTGGGGCATGGCAATACAGGAATCTGTTTTGTTTGACTATGCATATTTGTTACAGATATTTTTAGGATTTTTTTTTGTTTGTTTTGAGTTGGGGTTAGATGGAGAGAAATATGTGTTTAATTGAAAAGAAGAATAAAATGAAAAAATTGAGGCATTGAACTAAATGTCCTCTAAAGTCCCTTCCGATTCTAGAATACTTTAGATGAAGCCAAACTCTTCCCATTGTAGCTGATTGGTTCATCTACAACTGGGCAAGATTTCTTTGCCTCTCCTTTCTTGCTACTTCTTTTTCCTCTCCCCTAATATATATCTATATCTATATCTATCTATCTATCTATCTATCTATCTATCTATCTATCTATCTCTCTCTATATATATATATATATATACATATATATATATATATATATATCCAAGGCTTTGGTAGAATCAGTCAACTGAAGCAGACAAGAACATTTGCCCTATTAAGAACCCAGTAAATATTTTGGCAAACTTTCTGGACAGCAAGGATACTGGGCAGGGAATACCTGTTACCCCTAGCTTTGGGATACAGGAGAACTACTGCACTAGGTAGAATTATGGGACAGTATCCATAAAATAGACTTTCAAAGGTCACATGCTCCGCAGCCCCCTTACTTTAAAGGAGGAAGCCAAAGGCCAGAGAAGTGAAATAATATTCCCAAAGTCAAGTAGCTAGTGAATGTTAAAGACTGGACTAGAACCCTGCTCGCCTGAGTTCATATCTAGTGACAGGTTTAAATGCCAAAAAAAATGATTTCTCTTCTTGGACACATAATAGAATAGACTTAAAAATAGACTCAGCTCCCAGATGGCCCAGTTCTGAGCTTGTATTTCTAGGCAGCTACATTTTAAGGGACAGTTCAGGCTAATTGCATTACCCAGCTCTGCTCTTCCCCAGGAAATAGGAAAGATGAAATCTCCAAGCTTCTTAATCCAGTGTCTTCCTCAGATCATTCACCACCACCAGATCTGAGGTCTAAGGAAAAAGCTTGCTGCCCTTTCTACATCCCATACTTCCTGTTTGACCATTATTTGTTAAGAATATAATAGTAAAACTTTACATTTATTAATTTTCCAGGTATGGTACTCATGACCTTATTTGTATTTTACTTGTATATTGCCATAAACCAATTAGGTAGGCAATAAAGGACAAGTTGAAGATCTCACCTTATACTTTCCAAAGAAAATCCAGATCATTCTCCATGAACTCTCACCAATTCCCTTCCCCTCATCTCACATCCCATTACTATTAGTTTCTCACTTATAATAACTTCTTCTCTCCATCAAGGCCAATGCTTCTATGTGGACCCTTGATACCATTTCCTATCATCACTCATCTCCAGCAAATTGTTGCCTCTGTCATCCCACCTCTCTTCTAGTCTTCAATCTTACCTGATCTCCTCATTGTTCTCTGCTGCCTGCCAATACAACCAAGTCTCCACTCTTTTTTAAAAAAAATATTTACTTTTAGTTTACAACACAAGTTTCCACTCCTAAAAACACTACAACCACCACCATCACCACGACCACCACCACTAGCTTTCTAGATCCTACCATCCTCACAGGTCATTGTCTGTGTCTCTCCTGCCTTTTTCAACTAAACTACTTTTTTCTAAGTTACCTACACATTTTGTCTACACTTGCTTCTTCTCACTTTCTTATGAACTGTTACCTGCTCTCCCTCTTTCCACCTCATAAGTCAACTGAATCTGCTTTTTGCAATGTTGCTAATGATCTTCTAATCATCCAATCTAATGACATTTCACAATCTTTATTCCCCTTGACCACTCTGGTTTTTCATGATGATTCTCTCTTGGTTCTCTTCCTACCAGTCTAAGAATTCTCCTTTACTATAATATCATTTTGGGGACACACTTCAAACTTTGGGTATAAGCTAAAGCTCTCTTCTGCTCACTCTTTCTCTTTTCTCTTGAAATGCTCTCCCTTGATAAATTCACCAGTTCTAATGATTTTAATGATCATCTGTGTAGATAATTCCTGGACCTAAATATCCAGTACTAGGTTTTTCCTTCAAACTGCAAGTCTCACCAACATCTCAAACTCAATGTGTTTAAAACAGAACTCAACTCCTCCCTCCACAAAAACCACTCTTTTCCCAAACATTCCTATCAAATAACCCCTGTCAACAGCACTATTATCTTTCTAGTAACCCAGTTTCACAGGCTTGGTACGATCTTCATTGTCTCTCTCACTTCCCTCACATATCCAATTAGTGGACAAATTTTGCAATTTCTTCTTCTACAATATCTTTCACATCTGTCCCCGTCTCTCTACTCCCACAGCCATTACCCTTGTTCAGAGATTTGCATTACCTTTTCCCAAGACTATTACAGTAGACCTCCTAGTTCAGAAGTTCTTAACATTTTTGAGACATGGTTCCTATGGCAATCTGGTGAAGTCTTTGAACCACTTTTCAGAATAATGTTTTTAAATGTCTAAATTAAAATACATAGGAATTCAAAGAATACCAATTATATTGAAATAAAAAAATGTATTATTCTCTAGCCAAGCTCATGGACCTCTAAAATCAAGGAAATGAAGGTCAAGGAGAATTAATCCAGTGGTCCAGAGACAGATATGAGACTAAAAGTCATGTCTCCTTAATCTAATTCCAATGATTTTCCCACAATACTACACTCCCTCTTTTGTTCAGGACCATGTTGGTTATTGTGGATAAGGAGAAGGGGAGTGGTAATACAGAGAAAATGTCTTTTAAGTCTAAGTTAATCTTTCTTATGTACAAGACTTATCATGTCATTCTTTAATCAAAAACATTTAATGGCTCCCCATTGCCTACTACAAATAATCAATACTCTTTAGCCTAAAACTCAAGGCTTTCCATAATATGGAATCCTAATTTTCTAATATTAACTTTAATACCACCCTTGACCTTATCTAGTTCTAGAAGGATGATACCTTCCCCACCCCCACCTCTCTATCTTTCTCCATCTCTGT
>NW_027185798.1:27002557-27025366 GCF_028583685.1 Petaurus breviceps papuanus
TATATATATATATATATATATACATATATATATATATATATGTAACACAAACATATACATGCATATGTCCTTCCTTCCTATTATTGTGTCTTTGCTCAAGATATTCCCTCTATTGGGAACATCTTTCCAGATCCCATTTCCCCTGTCTCACATTTTAAGTGATTGTTAAATTAAATTCCTATTCTTCCTTTAAGACCCTACTCAAATGCTACCTTTCCAGATGTCTCTAGGCAGATAGCATCTTTTCTTCCTCAGACATTGCAGGCCACTTTGTAATTCTCTTAATTACTGGATTCCATTTTGTGTTATAATAATGTGTATAAGCACTGTACAGTGTCCCATGAGACTGTAAACTCTATGTGAATGAGAATGGTTTCTTTTTTTCATCTTTTGGTTGGCCCCAGTTTCTAGCAGTGCTTTGCACACAGTCTCTTTTTAAGAGACATTTCTTTAATGGAAGTATAAATTATCATATGTGGTAAGGAGTTAAGAACTTGATCAGTTGTTAACATATTGCTCTTAGGAATATTTCTAAGAACTTAGCCGCATAGAGTTTTTCTTGAACATATTCCAAAAAGTACTAGAAACCTCTGGGGCCAGGGTTCTGGATATTCAATGTGAACAAGGAGAGGTTGGACTTCTCTTTACGTTATTAAGCATTTGGATTTTGAGATAAGCTTGTGTTTTCTGCCCATTTTCTTACCTAGATTCTTAGAGCCACACAATTTGAAAACCCCAAATTGCCCTTTCAACCCAGAAAGGGACCAGAGGAGTCAAGTCTGACCTTTAATTCTGGAATTCTAATAAGCTGGTTAAATGCCCCCCCTGCAGTAGCCTGGGTAAACCACAGGTAAGAGCTTGTTCTTCCCTTGTCTCCATTGGAGTGATTCCCAGAAGTTGGAACTTCAGTCTCAGGTGGATTTCTGGTCTTTGTTATTTGCTTCTTTTTTTAAAACCAAGGAATATATTAGAGGTAAGATGCAAAGGTTTGAATTTTTCAGACAAAGGGCAATTCACTCACCCCCCAGAAGCCCCAGTTTCCTCATTTTTAAGATGTGGAAAATAATACTCTCAATGCCAATTTCATGAGGAAAGTTCTTTGTAAACTTTAAAGTGTTTGGGAAACATGAGTTATTCTCATGATTGTCTACTCAATCCACTCAGTGTATCCCTATTCCCTCTATTGTTAAATATGAACTTCTTGGCTTGTCACTTAAGGCTTTTCACCAACGTGGCCCTTTTCTAAATTTCTGGTCTTCCTACACATTGTTCCCTACCATGTATTTAATGTTCCTGCAATATTTACCTACTTGCTTTTCCTCACATGCAACACTCTATTTCCCATCTCCAGGCCTTTGCACTGGCTGTTCCCCTTGCCTGGAATGCCCTCCCTCTTCACCTCCATTTCTTAGAATACCTGGTTTTGCTAAAAACTTAATTCTAATACCACCTTCTACAGGAGGCCTTTCTTAAGTCCTCTCTGTTGCTCCAGCCTTCTCCCCACTCCAAGGTTACATTCCATTTACTTGCTATATATTTTGTATGTACTGGTTTCATATTTTTCCTTCATTCAAATCTAAACTTCTTGAAATAAGGGACTATTTTTAGATTCTTTGAATTCTAGCCTCTAGAACAGTGTCTGGCACATAGTAAACACATAAGAAAATGTCTGTTGATAGATTCATTAATTGATTGTTAAACTACACAAACAAAAATAAAAACCTAAAATTGGGATCTCTACAACCAAATATTTCCTATATGTTTCCATTTTCCAGAAGAGTCTGGAAGTACCTAAATGGACCAATCATCACAGCTCTGAGGGGTGGAACAAGGGACCCCAGATGTCCAGGGAGTAAAACCCAGAGTCCAGGTAAACTGAGGATCTGCACCTGGGAAATGCAAGAAAAATAAAAGAAAGAAATCTAGAGCAATGACCAGGAAGATCCTGACATGGTCTTCATTTCCAGGGAAATCAGAGGCTACTTTTGTATTTCACAAAGATATTGGCCTTGGCCAGGGCATACATTCTTCCCAAACAGCTCCTAAACTTTAAACAGCTTTAGAAGTGGGGAGAAGGCCACTTCTAAGGAAGAACAATGTCTGGAAAGTCTTCCTTCCATATTAGGAACAATGAACAATTGCAATCCTAGAATAAACTACAATTCAAGATTGAGTTTTTTCTCACTAGAAGTAGTAAAGCAGGGGTTGAATATCTGGGATGTATAGTTACAAACATTTGGATTCAGAGGACCTGGGTTTAAATCTCAGTTTTGTTGCTTACTAACTGCAACTCTGGGTAGGTCATCTAAACTTTATGGGTCTCAGTTTCCTCATCTGTAAAATAATAATAACAATGACATCATCATCATCATATAACTTTAAGCTTTGCAAAGTGCTTATCTTATCTTATCATGTTATCTTATTTTATCCTCACAACAACAACCCTCTGAGGTAGGTGATATCATTATCTGAATTTTACAGATAAAGAGAGTGAGAATAATAGTTAAGAAGTCCAATGGCTGGCCTAGAATCACACAGCTAGTAAATGTTTGGGGTTGCATTTGAATTCAGGTCTGTCTAACTCCAAATCCAACACTCTATCCACTGAACCACTTAGATACCTCTTAATAAACCAAAGGACTTGGATCAGAAAACCCCTAAGGGCCCTTCCTGCTCTAAATTATTTATTCTACCATGGGTTGGAAGGAAGATTATTTCCTTTAAAAATTATATTTTTATTCATCCATTCATTTTTGCATTAATTTTTTTTAATGTTGAGCTTCAGATTCTTTCTCTCCCTTCAGCCCTCCCCCTATCCATGGAGAAGGCAAGCAATATGATACATAGGAAGGAAAACTATTTCAACCAACACCCTCATTTTTCAGAGAAAGAAATTGAGATTCAGAGCAGAAGAATGGCCTGTCCAAGGTTACACCTGTAGTCAATGAGAGAACTAGGATCAGAAACTACAGCATTCCATATTCAGCAGTCTGTCCACTATATTATGCTATAGAAGGAGTTTCTACACTGGGAAGACTATTGACTTTTGCTTTCCTTCCAACTCTAAGGATCTAGGACTCTTTGTTTTGGTTTTAGGGTTTGTTCAGTGACCAAGAGAAAGAGGAGACCTTTGTGACTTATGTGTCCCAAGACCACAGCTTTGTCTGAATCTTGGCTCTTCTGAATAACTGGCAGAATGAAAAGAAGGAATCTGTCCACTTGGAACAAAAGCAATTGACACATTCATGGAGAAGTCTGCATTGTGGCAGCAGAGAAGGCAGTCCCCTCATTTGATAGAATTGTGGAGGGACATAGGATATTTCATATCTCTCATGGTACAACTGTTCTAATGGTCAGGCCAGAGGATCAGGCCAGGACAGCTGTACAATTCAGCAGACTTGACCAAAGCCGTTGGGTCAAGCTGTGAGGGTAGCTATGGGTGCTCCTGCCCCTCCTAAGGTTAGCTTCCTCAGGCAAAGCCTTATTCACCCCCATGCTAAGTGTGATTTTGGTGAATGGTGAGACCAAGAACTAATTTGACCCTTCCCTTTTTGATTAGTTCTACTCCCACCCCACCATTATATCTTCACACTCTTTCAACCCTTCCTAGGCCTCCAATCTCCCATGAAGGCAGAAAAAGAGAGGGTGATTTCCTAGGTCCAAAGAAAGGAGGTACAAATCATAGAGTGTTTGAAAATCATCAGGTACCCCTTTTCTGAAAATGACAGCCCATGGTCAAATGTTTCCACGACCACAGAAGATGAGTCATAGTTTCTTTCTGCCAAGAGATTATTACAGAGACCCTTAAGGATCTATCACAGTTAATCAGGCTCTCTTACATCCTGAGACCCACTTTTTCCTAGGAACATCAACTCTTCTGTCAATTAAATTGCTGAACAATTTATTATACTATAAGAGATCTGCCCAATTCTCAAGCAGGAGCTGTTTATTGCTTTGATAATCCCAAGAAATACTCAAAGTGAAATTGACCTGTAAATAAAGGGAAAAAAATATAAACTAAAACAAAATGAAATTAAATTCATAATGAATGTACCCCATGTTTCAGCTGCCAATATAGAGACAAAGTCTATTCTACTGCCTGTCAATTGAAAAGTAATAAAGTAATCCTGATGTAAGTTATAAAAAGAGCAAACAGCAATCCATTCTCAGTAGCATGCTGGCAAGCACTGCTTTGGTATGCTGTCCCTAGTGCTGAAAGGTTCCATGATGGACGTTCTTGAAAGATCTGTCCCTCTGGACTATAGTGAAAAAGGTCAACTAAATCAACAACTGATGAATGATTTAAAGATTAAAAGGGTTGACTGGGGGCATAGAGGTATTGAACTTGGATCTTCCCAGCTCCAAGGCCACATTTATAGCCATTTATTCAATGTGCCTCATTACCAATTCTTGAAATGGGAGTGGTGGGGAAGGTTATCTATTATTGAGGCTAAGAACTAGAGTATGAGGTCAGGACAGGACTGATCTTAACTAGAGACAGAGTTGGTGGCTGGCTATGTGGTAGATTTTTTGGAACAACAGGAAGACTCCTTGACTCCAAAGAATCTTTCCCTGACCTGCTCAATTTTTTCTCTTCTCCATAAGTTGAGGTAAGACATGAAATGTAGCATGGAGGGATAGATAAGTGGTGCAGTGAATAGAGCACCAGCCCTGGAGTCAGGAGGACTTGAGTTCAAATTCGGCCTCAGACACTTAATAATGACTAGCTGTGTGACCCTGGGCAAGTCACTTAACCCCAATTGCCCTAAAAAAATGTAGCCTGGAACAGTGAAAAGAACACTGACTATGGAGTCAGTGATTAGGCTTTTATGACTTTAAATAAATCATTTCCCCTTTCTAGGCCTCAGTTTCCTCAACTGTGAAATAAAGATTGGACTAAAAGATCTCCAAGATCCCCTCTAGCTCTGATCCTATATTCCTATGCACTATATTAATTCTCTAGGAATTGGGAATCCACAGTGACTTAAATTCATCTTTACTAAGGTACAACTTACTAAGAGGGATCATGTTGTGCTCTAGTCCCAACTCTGCCACTAACACACTGTGAGACTTCGGGTCATTTATCTCACCTCTCTGGTCCTCCTTTTACTCATCTATGCAATGACAGGCTTGGATTCCCTAAGATCCCTTATGGTTCCTACTTTGTCAGATTGCTCAGGGCTTTGCTCCAAATTCAGGAGTTTACATTTTATTCCAAAGTTTCCAAAGGGAACCTTTTGGCCATAAAAGGGAGAGTCTCAGGGATCCTAGGTGTCTCTGGAGGGCAATATATTGTCAATCCTTTCTAGTAAAGAAGGCAGTTGCTCACTTTATTGTTCCCTGAGCAAGGTGGCGGTGGGTGGCTCCTATCTTACCAGTGAGGAAACTGAGTTTCATGGTTGTCAATCATCTAGCCCAAAGTTTCACGGGGATCTCTGTGCAAGTTCTGATGGATCTTGATCTTGTCCATGGTTCTTAATTTTTTTTTTTGTATTTCCCCTAATGTCACCCCTAAGTTCATTAGTGGGTTTTTTTCCCAAATAACTGCTTAATTCCACCTCAAGCATTGTCCTGGTCTTTGCAGCTATTTTGAGGGACTTGGAAACCCTTATAGAAATAACAAACCAGTCAATAGTGCTAAAAAAGCAGTAGAACTTTTATTATGGACACATTTTAGCTCACATAAAAGAATCATTTAACTTTAGAAAACCTGAGAGTACAAAGAATGAGACCTCGGGAAAAGAGGGTAAAGCATAGAGTCAGTATTATAGTTAACCAGAAAGACAAAGATTTAACTAGATCTCCATGGGGAAGAATGCACATGGTCTGGATATTAGGTGAAATGGCAATCAGGACTAATAGGAGGAAGGAGAACAATGACCCAGGTGAGAGGTGCCTCTGCCCCAGCACCCAGGCGATGCTAGCCTCTCACTCACCTCTCTAGCTCTGGTAAAAGATGTGGGTCATCCTGAACTACAGAGTCACAAAGGTATTCAGAAAGGATTTAGGTATTTTGTAGGGAGGGGAAGACAGGTCTCATTCAGATGCATCTGATTGTTTTCCCATTCTTGAGGTTAAAAGCAGGAAGACAAATTATCAAACATGAATGGGAGGATAATAGCTTCCAGAAAAGAAGAGCCAAGCTATAGAGGGTTACAGGGAACAAACAGGGAGGACTACCAGGCAAGAGGAAAGGACATCTTTAGATCAAAGACAGCAAGGTAGAAAGGAAGGTACACTGGATTTGGAGTCAGAGAACTGGAATTCAAGTCCTGCTTCTACCATTTTCTACCTGTGTGACCTTTGACAAATCACTTATTCATACTGTGCCTCAGTTGCCTCATCTGTAAAATGAAGTGGGGGTGAACTAAATTTAGTTCTATTTATAATTATATATTCCCAGTGGCTGTCAGAGAGAAAGATCATTTCTGAAAAATCAAAGGATTTCCCAGGCTACCATAATCATATTAGGAGAAACATTTAGATTCATCTGTTAAGTGCTCCAAAGACCCCAAACTTCCCTATTAGTGCAAAAGATCATTAAGATGGGAACATTCAGCATCTCCAGACACCCACACTTTGCCAGAAGAACTGTAAAATGTTCATCAAAATTAGAAAGGGAAAAAATCTTCATTAGCTCTGCAAGTTCATCCCCCAAATCCCCAAGGACTAGGGCAGCCTCATTCTCTCTTACTCCTCCGCCCCTCCCCATCCTCATCCAGCCTCCTATGTTTTGTCTGAGTCTATTAGAAGCATCTTATGCAACCAAGAACTTCGACTCCAAGCCTTTGGGGAGACAGCTCTCTGATACAAGGTTCTCATTGTCAAGGAAACTTTGCGACATTTACGCAGTTCTTTCCATTTTTGCTTTTACCCCTGAAATAATAGTCCCATGGGCTTTGATGGGCCATACACCATAAGAAGTGGCTCACATAATTTGACAGGATTTAACTTCTTTCATCTAATAAGTACTTATTAATTTACAACATTGGATTAGGAGGAGGGAGTGAGGCAGAGGGGGAGAGAAATTCAGTATAAGGTTTCATGGTCTCTGCCCTCCGTGCATTTATAACACTACTATGGATCTAAGACATACAAATGATAATTTATTTCTCTTGTGATTTCAGTGGTGGGGTGGAATGGTTTACCCAGAGGTAGCATTTGATAATGAGCAGAAGCAGGATTTAAATCCAGCTCTTCCTGACTCCAGGTCCAGTACTCTTTGGTACTGAGAGGTTAAACAGTTATCCCAGGATTTGAACTCAGGTAGTCCTGACTCCAACTCTGACCCTCTGGAGCTACTATACCTCAGTGTCTCTCAATCCACATTTATCTTACGCTTTTTTAGACATCACCTCTTTTGTTTTTCATATCAGTCTTATGAGGTAGTTAGCCATTTTAGAGATGAGGAAGCTGAGGCTGACAGGGAGTAAGTGGTTTACTTAGAAAATGGCTGAAGTGGCTACACTGGAGTGTAGGTCTGTTCACTTTGAGGCCAGTATTTTCCCAGTATAGCACACTGCCTCATTAATGCATGCATGAGACAGTGAAGAAACAACAGATGAAAATAAGGGAAATTGAGCATGTAAAATGGCTGAGAGAACGATTGGGAAATGGTCTGAGAGATTAGGGAGGTATCACAATATAGTGGAAATGGTGCTGGTTCTACAGTCAAAGAACCCTCTTTGGTGCTTACTACCTGAGTGACCTTAGACACGTCATTCAAATACCCTAGACTTAGATTCGTTTATCTGTAAAATGGGAGGTTTGAATTAGATGGCCTCTTCCAGCTCTTGATCTATGATTTATAACCTCCTTGGGTCTCAGTTTCCTCATCTGTATAATAAGGGGAGTGGACTAGATGGTCCCCTAGATCTCTTCCATCTCAGGATGGATCTTGAAGAAGGTTGTGGATGCTGTTCTGTAGAGTATGACATTTGGGAAATGGGGGCTTAATGAGTTGAGCTGCCTCAGAGTTCAATATGAAAGGCAAGATACAAGAGCCTGTGTGACTAGGGGTAAGTCACCTAACTTCCATGGGATTCAAGCCTTTGAGGTCCCTCCCAGCTTTAGATTCGCAGTCCTAAACTGAGCCAACCATATGGCAGGAGTTTTTGAAGCTCTCCATGGCATACTGATCAAAGAGGATGTATGCTGCTTTGTTTCTAGCCACAACCGTCCCTGTTGCCTTCTCCTTCCTTCACAAAGATGTTGGCCTACTTACCCTTTGCCAAGAGTGAACTATTTGCAGTCTCAGTGGGAACCATTTCTTAAGACTGTCCCTTGACCCGAGAACATAATAAGAAATCTACGAGAGCTTCATTTTTCCAAATCATGAGTTGCTTCTGTTTCAAGTTTCAGTTGTGGCTATTACCTTTTTATCTGCTGTCCTGACTGCTTTCTTGGTTTAGGTTAGACTACAAAGGGAGGCTGAAGGCAGCTTATAGAAGGTTTTGAATTCTCTCTGAAGAAAATGGACTTTGTTTAATAGACAATGATGAACCATTCAAGTTTTTTGAGCAAAAAATGATTCTATTCATGCCTTAGGAAGAGTAATCTGCTAGTGCCTTGAAAGATGGGACAGATATGGGAGAACATAGAGTTGGGAACCAGTTCATTAGATATTCTAGTGTCCAGCAAAAAGGTGCACTAATGACAACCATACCTAGTACAGTAGTGATGGGAATGAAAAGGAGAGGTGAAGGTGGGTATGAATGGGTGGAGTGATACCGCCAAAGTGAAGAAATGTGGTTTTAGTAGAAAGAGCCCTGAAATGGGAGTTGGGAGACATTGGGCACCTAAGAAAAGAAGGGATCTGGTTGTTGGGGCAGGGTGAGGTACAATGAGGTCAGACATGTTAAATCTGAGCTATAAACATATTCTAGAATCACAATACTGAAAGAGGCAATTTAGGCCAACCTCTTCATTCTGCAGAGACAGAGACAAGTTCAAAAAGTTGAGATGAGATGCCAGAGGTTAGTGGCACAGCCAGAGTTAGAACCCACTTTATTTAGCTCCTACCTGAAGTCTTCATCATACACTTTCCCCAAGCAAAAATATCCTTTGGACAGCCAAAGGGTGAGTTTTTCTCTGTGGGTGCAGATGAACAAGCTTTAGGAAGAAATGACTTGGCCAAGGTCAGTGGCAGATTTAGAAATAGAGCCCAGAGCATTCTTTTCTCTTTGCATTAATGATACCCATCTCCTGGCATGGGGAGAAAAGAGAAAAGCATCATGGGAAATTCTATGCAACAAACAAGGGCAGGAGAGCCAGCCCAGGCTGAATGACATTTAAATTGTGGTTCTGTAAATATAGAGGGGGGATTGTAATGGGAACCGCAGCCAAATGGGTGTTTACTGTTTGGATTTTTCTTCCTGAGCAGCCCTGCTGTTCTCTGAAGATCACCTGAATGGCGTACGTAATTGCCTCCCCAAGTGATGATTACTCAGACCACAGGCAGAATTTCAAAAGCGAGCTCCCAATATTGGATTTTGCAAGTGAAATATACAGATTGTAGATAGTAGTTTGGCAGAAAGGGAGCCAGGCAGGGTGGAGTTAGTACTAGTGCTACTCCCTCCTCCCCTTTGTAGTCTCTCTAGTGAGGGGCTTCAGGCACTAGGTCCATCTGAGCAGAATATTAACAGACCAACAGACTTCACTCTCCATCTATGTCCAATCTCCAGATCAGAGAGAGAGACAGAGAGACAGAGAGACAGAGAGAGAGAGACAGAGAGACAGACAGAGAGAGAGACAGAGACAGAGAGAGAGAGAGAAAGAGACAGAGACAGAGAGAGACAGAGACAGAGACAAGAGAGAGACAGAGACAGAGAGAGAGAGAGGAATAGTGAGAGTGCAATCCATGTTCTATTACTGAGCCACAGTGGATTCTGACAATTCCATAGGGACTCGTAAATTCCACAGTAGCATTTTACCCTATTCAGGTAGAAAATGAGAAAAGACTTTAATAGAAATCTAGAGATAGAGTATATTGCTTTGGTCAATGCATACTGGGAGAATATAACCTAGGTAGATGCTGCTGCTGTCCCCTTTTACCTAATAGAAAGTCTTTTTATTTTTTAAATTAAATTATATGTTTATTTTTAGTTTACATCATTCATTTAAACAAGATTTTGAGTTACAAATTTTCTCCCCATCTTTCCCCTACCCACGACCCCAAAACAACGATCCCACTGTATACCCCCTCCCTTAATCTGCTCTCTCCTATATCCTCCCCCATTCCCCCTCCAACTTTCCAGTAGGGCAAAATGGATCTCTATACCCCAGTGCCTGTACATCTTATTTCCCAGTTACATGTAAAAATTATATATATACACACATAATTTTTTAAATATTTGATTTTAAATCAAAACTTTGAATTCCAGATTCTTTCCCTTCCTCCATTGCCACCCACCTTTACTGGGAAGATAGGCAATTCAACATAGGTTGTACACGTGTAGCTACACAAAACATTTCCATAGAGGATATATTTTAAAAGACTGACTGTATTTACCTCCATCCTATCCCGCCCCTCACTTGAACTATTCTCTACTGTGACCCTGTCCCTTTCCAAAAGTGTGTGCTTCTAACTTACATCCCCCACAACCTGCGCTCCCCTCCATCATCCCCCCTCTCATCCCTTCCCCCTACTCTCCTGTGGGGTGAGATACCCTATTCAGGGTGTATGTCATTCCCTCCCTAAGCCAAATTCAATGAGAGTAAGGTTAACCCATTGCCTTTTGCCTTCATGTTCTTCCCCTCCATTGTAACAGTTTTCCCTTACCTCTTCTATATGAGATATTTTATCCCATTCTGTCTCTTCCCATCTTCTCTCATTATATTACTCTCTCACCTCTCAATTTCACCTTTTAAGTATCATCCCTTCCTATTCAATTGGTTCTGTGCCCTCTGTCTATATATACCTGTACACATATACACACACACACATATGTATTCATATACCCATATACCCTCCTATATAGACATATATGTATGTATACTTACCGTGTTTCCCCGATAATAAGACCTATCCCGAAAATAAGCCCTCCCCTTACTGTGTAAGATTCCTCTAAAATAAGCCCTCCCCCAAAAATAAGCCCTATTGAGATTGCTACTGTAGTGAAGGTGATCCCCTGCGCTACATGCTACATTACGGTACCCTCTGTATGCACCGTCCCCCCCCCGCCGGGTGAAATGCACGCCACGCTCCGAGCTGCATCCAATCAGAGCTGCAGCAGTGAGCACGTCATCCTGTTCTTCCCCAGTGATTTGCTTATTGAATAAAGGTATATTTTTTTGTTCACATTTACCTGTTTATTAAAATTGCTGTCAATGTTCATTAAAATAAGCCCTCCCCTGAAAATAAGCCCTCTGGTGTTTTTCTGTCCCAAAAAAATAAAAAGACAGTGTCTTATTATTGGGGAAACACGGTATACATATTTATATATGCATTTCTATTCCCATCAACTATTCTCATACTGAGAAAAGTTTCAAAAGTTACAATTATCATTTTCCCATGTAGGAATGTAAATAGTTCATCTTTGATAAGTTCCTTATGATTTCTTTTCTCTGTTTACCTTCTCATGCCTCTTCACTTCTTGTATCTGAGTGTCAAATTTTCTATTCAACTCTTTTTTTTTTTTCAAGAATGCTTGAAAGTCCTCTATTTCATTGAATGACCATATTTTCACCTGAAACATGATACTCAGTTTTCCTGGGTAGGTGATTCTTGGTTTTAATCCCAGCTCCTTTGACCTCTGGAATATCAATTCCAGGCCCTTCGATCACTCAATATAGAAACTGCCAGATCCTGTGTTATCCTGATTTCATTTCTACAATATTGAAATTGTTTCTTCTTGGCTGCTTGTAATATTTTCTCCTTGATCTGGGAATTCCTGAACCTGGCTATAATATTCCTAGAAGTTTTCTTTTTTGGGATCTTTTTCAGGAGGTGATTGGTGGATTCTTTCAACCTCTATTTTGCCTTCTGGTTCTAAAACATCAAGGGAATTTTCCTTGAGAATTTCTTGAAGGATGATTTCTAAGTTCTTTTTTTGATCATGGCTTTCAGGTAGTCCAATAATTTTTAAATTATCTCTCCTGGATCTATTTTCCAGGTCAGTGGTTTTTCCAATGAAATATTTCACATTGCCTTCTATTTGTTCATTAGTTTGGATCTGTTTAATAGTATCTTGATTTCTCATAAAGTCACTATCTTCCATTTGCTCCAATCTAATTCTGAAGGAATGATTCTCTTCAGTGAGCTTTTGAAATTCTTTTTTCATCTGGCAAATTAGGGCTTTTTTTTTTTTAAAGCAATCAGGGTTAAGTAACTTGCTCAAGGTTACACGGCCAGTTATTTCTAGGTGTGGTGCTCAGTATCTGAGCCCAGATTTGATCCAGGTCATCCTGATACTGGAGCCAGTGCTCTTACTCGCTGAGCCACCTGGCCGCCCCTAAGCAATTGGGGTTAAGTAACTTGCTCAAGGTTACACGGCCAGGAGTTTCTGGGTGGGTGCTAAGTGTCTGAACCCGGGATTCGATCTCCAGGTCTTCTCAACACTGGAGCCAGTGATCTTACTCGCTGTGCTACCTGGCTGCCCCCTAAATTAGGGCTTTTTAAGGCATTCTTCTCCTCATTGCCTTTTTGAGCCTATTTTGCCATTTGAGTTACTCTATTTTTTAATGTATTATTTTCTTCAATCAGGTTCTTTATTTGCTTTTCATGATTTTCTTCATCATTCTCATTTCTCTTCCCATTTTGCCTCCACTTCTCTTATTTAGTTTTCAAAATCCTTCTTAAGCTCTTCCATGGCCTGTAATTAGTTCATATTTTTCTTAGAAGATTTTGGTACAGGAGTTCTGTCTTCTTTTTCTTTCTCCTGCACCATTTTGTTCTTTTTGTCCCCAAAATAGGAGTCTAAAGCCAGATTGTTGTGCTTGCTTTGCTTGCTCATGTTGCCACTCAATTACTTGACTTTTGAGCTTTTTGCCACAGTAGAACTCTGCTTCCAGAGAGGAGAGCTTTGTCCCAGATCACTGGGGTTTTCTCATCTGTTAGAGCTATTAGTTGGCTGTTCTCTCTGAAAGCTCTGTTCTCCACATGCTCTGTCTCACTGGTCATGTACCCCAGGACCTCCACCTTAGACAGCAATCCAGATCCAAGAAGGTTAGAGCAAGAGTTATTACCCCTCAGAAAGGTTGCTTGATCCCCCTACAATCTGCAGGCCAGGAGCTCTGAAGAAGCCACACAGTGGCAGCCACCACACCTCATCCGCTTCTCTCTCTGGGGGCAGAGGCCAGACCACACTCCCAGACCCCCTGTTCCCACAAAGTCCAAACTGGCTTCTCACTTTGTCTCTGGAATTTATGGGTTGATAATTCTGGAAATTGCCGCAGCTGCTGGTGATCTACTCTCCCAACAATCCCTCTAGCCATGGCTAATCAGGCTGCCCTGAGGCTAAAACTGGGGACTCACATGGGGCTGGGCTCTGCTCCCAGAGTGCTGCAATGGACCCTTCCTGCCAGACTGCCAGGCTGTCTTCAGTGGGAGATTTGTTTCTCTCTGTCACTTTGTGGGTTCTGTAGCCCTAAAGTTTGTTTAGAGTCATTTTTATAGGTATCTGAGGTGGTTATGGGGGGAACCCAGGGAGTTTTCCTGCTTCTATGCTGCCATCTTGGCTCTGCCCCTAGAAAGTCTTTTAATAGGCAAGTAATTAATTTGTGTATTCTAGTCTATTTGTTTTGTTTCCCCCAAATTAGTCAAAATATGCACAATATGTGTTCTGTCTCAGAGAGGCACATATGGGGGGTGGGAAACTTAGCACAGCAGGTGGAATGGGTTTTATTTAGCATTAGTGGTCAGCACTGGGGAGGGCCCACTTCCCTTCAAGACCCTATTCATGCCACCTCTTTTATGAAATCCTTCTCTGACGACTGTCGGCCCACTGTGTATATCTTTGAACTCCCAGAGAACTTACTGTCTATCTCACTCACCTTGTCTCTTGCCATTTACTTCCTCGCATGGCTATGTAATTGCTTTCAGTAGGTTTTGTCTTGTCTCCCCAAATGGATTATGAGCTCTGTAAGTATATTATCCAAAGAATATACCACAGAACTGGGCACATAGTAAAGGTAAGATGGGAGAGAATAGGATAGACTAGATTGGGATAACACACATCTATGTAGCTGGAAATGACCTTAGACATTCTTTAGTCCAGGATTAAATCTCTTTAGAAATTACCTATCCCCCTCTTCCATTTTATGGACATTAAAACTGAGGTTTGGAGATGTAATCTAGCTTGAATATGTATTAAATAAGATTGAGAGCAAGTGACCAACAAGGGACTGTTAATTATTCAAAAGAAACTTTCTGTTAGAGAGTCATTTGTCATTCCTCTCTTCTGGGGATAGCCATTCAGGTCAAGTTTGCTTTCCTCTGGTTGCATGACAGATTAATTGTATCATTGCAAAACTAGGATGCCTGTGAGTTTGTTGCTGGTAGACCCTGTCTTATACCCCGAGTGTGATACCCTAGACTTCCCCTTTCTGATCTAGTGCCCTTATATTTATTCCCCCTTTCCCCTCCTCCTTTTCCTCTTCTTCTTTCCCCTTTCCTACTCTTTTTTGTTGCATAGAATTTCCCATCATGCTTTTCTCTTCTTTCTCTTTCCTTCTCTTCCTTTTCCTGTCCCTTAACTAAAACTTGACTTTTGATCACTTAGTCTTCTTGCCTCAGTTTCTTCCTCTGTTAAATAAAGAGATGGTATTCGATGGCCCGGGTGTTCCCTTCCAGCTCTAACTCTATGATGCTGAGAAGGATCTTATCATTTCCTACCCTCTAAGGACCCAAATAACAACTAGTTCATCTTTGAAATGACTCAGGTCTGATGCCAACGAGTCAATAATCATGCATTAAGCACCTATTATGTACCAAGAGTTGGGGATACAAAGAAAATCAAATGACAGTCTTTGCTCTCATGGAGCTTGTGGGATAGTGGTGGGCAAACGACATACAAACAAGTTATATTCAGGATCAATTGGAGGCAATCAACAGAGAAAAGACACCAACCTTAAGGGTTGTGTGCAAAGGGAAAGGTCAAGGTCATAGTTCTTAGCATTTAGGGGAGGGGAGATGGAGAGGTTATCTAGTCCTATTTGCCCTCTCCCGCTCACAACCTCCAATTCTACAAAGGAGTTATGTGAGGCACAGAAAAGGCAAATGGCTCGCCTATGGTCACAGAGCTAGGATGTACCAGGGGCAGGATTTCTACTCCTGTGCTCTGACTCCAAATGTATTGTGCATTCTGTTATACCACACTGCTCTCTGTCCATTTTAACAGTGGTCTTTTGGAGATCATACCTCTGCTTTTATTCTTTAATCACATCTCCTAGAATGGCTCATTGTGCTCTGGGAGAGGTTAACCACTGTGGGCTTTAGTTTCCTCTTTTATAAAATGAAGGGATTGGACTAGCCTCAACGGTTCCTCCTGGCTTGAAACTGATGACCCTGTGACTACCAACCCAGGAGCTCCTAAAGAGATCCCATGCCTACAATTAAGGGCAGTCCAGCTAAAGGGACAGAGGGTGACAAAATATTTGTTGGGTTTGTTGAAGGAATGAATGAATGAAGTGAATGACTTAAAAGGATCAACTCTAATGGGGGGAATTTCAGGTCTGGGAACAGGGAGAGGAGGTGACAAAGCAGTCCAATAATTGGGTGTTTATGTGTGGCAGTATGTTTTAGGGCAGCTGGGAGTGACATAGTGAATGTCCTAGAATCCTGATGTTATAGACAGCTTTCATCTTTAGGGCAGGGTAGCCCAAGAGAAGAAGGAAATGATGCTTATTATTCTTGGGAATATCTTAACAACTGAATATGTTCCCCAAGAGCACTTCCCTACTATCAACAAGATTCTATTAGTGAGTTAGATGTCTGTTATGTATGCAGAACATCTGGATAAGTACTGGTTAAAATCCAAGGTTTAAATGACTCATTCCTGCCCTCAGGGATCTTACATTCTAGAGGATGTATAAAATGTGCATAGTTGTGTGGTGCTATGAAAAGAGCACAGGATTAGGAGACAATACCTGGGACTGAATCCCACCACCACCACTTACTATCCATGTGATGCTGGGCAATTTATTTTACCTCTCAGTTCTTCAGTTTTCTCCTCTGTAAAATAAGGTCATCAAAATAGATGAATAATAAAGGTCCCTTTCTGCCCCAAATTCAGGGAGGTGGGAGGTCTTTGAGTGTGGTCTATGGACTCAGGAACAATCCTGTTTTACTACTTTTTTTGGAGGGGGGAAGGCAAGTCAATTGGGGTTAAGTGACTTGCCCAAGGTCACACAGCTATTAAGTTTGTCAAGTGTCTAAGGCCGGAGATGAACTCAGGTCTTCCTGACTACAGGGCCCATGCTCTATTCACTGTGCCACCCAGCTGCCCCTACTACTTTTCTCTGGTTAAATGAAAAGGGTCCTACATTTGAGGGAGCCTGAGTTCTTTTAGTGGAAATGCAGACAAGAGTAAAATAAGGCAGATGATGACCTTTCAGACATTTGAGGGTTCTTCTGGGAAGAGGCAAGAGCCAGGGTTCTTTTGATTTGTTTGGTCTTGTTTTGGGAGAAATGAATCAGTTGATGATGTTCATGAAGTTTGTCTGGGTGGGAACCTGAAGCAGAGGCATTTAATGAGACACCCCTCTACCTACAAATCCTCCATTTAAAAAAAAAAACATACACAAGAGTCAGGACCCAATTAACACATGGGTTTTAAGTACATTAGGAAAATACAAAAGAAAAAAAATACCTGTTAAAATAATTTGTGAAAGATCCAAGAAGAGAAGATCAGGAAGACAGAACTAAGGTAGTAGCATTTAGGTTGGGATTTAAATAATCAGTAATAATTAAATAGGGAGAGAGAGGGGGGTGGAGGGAGGGAGATTTCAGGACTAGTGAATAGCTTAAGCAAAAGCATAGAGATGAGAGAATTCAGAACCTGTTGTGGTGTGTGCAGAAAGTGATTTGATGATATGTGGAGACTTTTGGTCTTAGTGGGAAGCAGGCTGAAAAAACAGATAGACACAGGAACAGCTGGGAAACAGTGGTCAGTAAGTATAAAATGATAGAGTTCGATTTGAGTTTGTTTTACCATTCATGCCTGGGGCAGGGGAAAAAAAACCCAGGCTCACTGGGTCTTGTTAACAGGTCCACTCTTAAGGACATTGAAGATCCTCAGCTCAAGGAGCCAATTAAAGGTTTTGAATGTAGCTGACTTTCAGCTATCTTAGGAGGCAACTGGGAACTCCCTGAATTCAACTGAAAGGAAACTAGAAGGAAGACAACATTAATTCTAGCTCTTGCCCAGAGAATTGTGATGGGTAAACTCTGTGAGTGTCATTTACCCTTTGTTATCACAGGGGCATTAGAAATAGTTCTTTATGGTCTTGGAACAACATAAATGAGGTGAGTTTGTCTCCCCTGCCTGTCTTCTTTAACTTACTTTTCTCCTGAACCAGAACACTTCCTGTATCTGGGACATATTCATTTGAGAGCAGTCACGATGGTTGGGGAAGTGGGAGAAGGGTTGTCCATCCTTAGAGGACTCAGGTCTGACCCCCCAGGAGCTTGGGAAGAAGGATGGCACCAGGAGAGGAGCCACCCATACTATGGGTGGCTATGAGAGTTGGAGAGAGAAGAAAGTGCACCACCAGGGAAGATGGCATGTGGCATGCTCTTTGAGATATTAGCACACTGGAATGGATACCGCCATTTCCCATTTCTGGTTACAGCTTTATTTCCCCATTATTTTTGTGAAATGAGAGAAGGTCAAAGCCCTGGTCGAATTTTAGGCATCAGTCTATGGGACAAGAATGTGTGATGGGGTGTCAGGACAACTTTAGGGTTCTGGGATAACCCCTGCCTTAGTAATCCACCTACTGGAAAAGATGCCTAGCCAGGTGCTAGAGACAACCAGAGACTTGTCATTTCTGCTTTTCTGCTGACTCACAAGGACTTGGGAGATTAGTAGAAGAGACAAACTAGGCTTCTATAGGGTGAGAGGGATGGTGAGATGCACACTAGCCACTGGCCCCTCTTTGTACTTCCTGCCTCCTTCTCTCAGGGCCCAAGGTAATAGAAACTTCTGAAAAAAAGGAGGGACCTAAGGAAGACATGGGGGTGGTGGGGCTGGGAGAGCTACTTATTTAGAAAATAACTACTCTGACAATGAAAGAGTGCTAGATAAGGCAGCTAACTGGTATTATAGCTAGAGCGCTAGACTCAGAGTCAGGAAGAAGAGAGTTCGAATTCTACCTCATACGATAATGGTGTGTCTATGAATACACCCTTTCACTTTTCTCAGTCTCAGTATCCTCATCTGTAAAATAAGGGTCATAATAACATCTGCCTCTCAAGATTGTTGTGAGGATCAAATGTGATAACATATGTAAAGCATTTTAAAACTTAAAGAGCTATATGAAAGCTAGCTATTATTAGAAAGCAATGAACTATTACTTTGGGTATATTCCCTTGTAATAGGGTTTGGTCATTGCCTGAAAGAGTGAAGAATTAGGCAGTTAGTGGGTAGAGGCTTATTGTGATGCACAGACTTAGAAGACATCAGAGCTGATAGGGACCTTAAAAATCATCTAACCTTTAATATACTAGTTTTACCGATGAGTAAACTGAAACCCAGAGAGAAATGACTTGTCCAAGGTCCCTACTATATCTTGATCATTCTTTCTCCCTAGAACCCAATAAGCCTCTTAGGGTTTAAAAGAGGAAGAGGCAATGAAAAGGGTACTGTATATGAAGGCAGAAGATGCTGGTTCCTGTCTCATTTGTGTGACCTTTATTGAGGCAATTATCCACCTGGTGCTTCAGTTTCCTGATCTATTAAATGGAGGAGGGGTTAGACTCACTAAATCATCGCTAAGGTAGATTTCAGCTCTTGAGAAGGCTTCAGAGAATCAACCTTTGGAAGTGCTGGAAGTGATATTTGAACCCAGACCTCTCCTGCCTCAAGTCTACTGGGCAATTCCTTGAAATGTGCCATCCAGGGTAACTGCAGTCTGTGCTTTCCATCAGCCTCCTCTCTGTCTCGCTCTGGCAGCTACACTTAGGAATGACGGAGGGACTCCGGGCAGGTGGTATGGCAAACATCACCACAAAGCAGGGCTCCCTATGAACAAATGACTGCTCTGCCTCCTGCTTTCTGGGACTTGGTGTGAGGCCACTGTAACTGTGTCTTATCTTGTTGATGACAGAGATGTTCCACAGGGTCTCATCCTGTATAAGTGCTCTCCCTGGTCTGTGCCCATCTACTCTTTTTTTAATGTATTTATTTATTTTAAGTTTTCAATATTCACTTTTATAAGATTTTAAGTTTTAAAATGTTCCCCCTCCGTTCACTTCCCACTCCCCAATATGGCGTGCAATCTGATATAGGTTATACACGTACTATATTAAACAAATTGCTACATTAGTCATGTTGTGAAAGAAGAATCAGAACAAAAGGGAAAAACCATGAGAAAGAGGAAAAAAAAGAGAAAATAGTCTGCTTCGCTCTACCTTCAGACTCCATACTTCTTTCTCTGGATATGAATAGCATTTTCCATCATGACTCTTTAGGAATCATTTTAGACCATTGCATTGCTGAGAAGAGCGAAGTCTGTCAAAGTTGGTCATTGCACAATGTTGTTGTTACTGTGTACAATGTTCTCTTGGTTCTGCTCCCCTCACTCAGCATCAGTTCATATAAATATTTCCAGGTTTTTCTGAAATCTGCCTGCTCATCATTTCTTAAGGAAACATAATATTCCATTATATTATAACTATAACCATTTATCAATTGGGGGTGACTTGTTATAAACTTGACTCAGTTCTCTACATATTTTAGAAATCAGGCCTTTATCAGAGATACTGGCTATAAAAAATGTTTCCCAGCTTTCTGCTTCCCTTTTAATCTTGGTTGCATTACCCTTGTTTGTTCAAAACTTTAATTTAGTGCAATCAAAATTATCCATTTTGCATTTCATAATATCCTCTATCTCTTGTTTGGTCATAAATTTGTCCATTTGCTATAGATCTGACAGGTAAACTATTGCTTGCTCTCCTAATTTACTTATGATATCATCCTTTATATCTAAATCACATACCCATTTTGACTTAATTTTGGTATACAGTGTAAGATGTTGGTCTATGCCTAGTTTCTGTCATACTATTTTCCATTTTTTCAAAGCAATTTTTGTCAAATAGCGAGGTCTTATCCCAGAAGCTGAAGTCTTTAGGTTTATCAGACAGTACATTACTATAGTCATTGACTACTGTAATTTGTGTACATAACCTGTTCCACTGATCCACCACTCTATTTTTTTAGCCAGTACCAAGTAGTTTTGATAATTGCTGCTTTATAATAGAGTTTTAGGTCTGATATGGTGAGGTTTCCTTCCCTTGCATTTCTTTTCCTTAATTTCCTTGATATTCTGGATTTTTTGTTCTTCCAGATCAATTTTGTTATTATTTTTTCTACTTCTTTAAAATACTTTTGGTAGTTTGATTGGTATGGCACTGAGTAAGTAATTTTTTCCCATGTACTCTTTATTGGGAGATTTTTCACTACCACAACAAGCCTGATCTGCTACTGTGAGGAGAGGAGGGAGAGAGCATAGAGGATGGAGAATTTTCCAGGTCACAGTATCATGGATTTAGTGCCGGATCTCTTTAATCAGAAAACCTAATGTGCAAATCCTAGATCTGCCACATATTTATTGTATGACCTTGGGCAAACCACTTTAAATTCTCTGGGCCTCAGTTTACCCTTCTGTAAAATGACAAGGCATAATTAGATTATCTCTAAAGTCCCTTCTAAATTCTAGGATAATTCACTACAGAAAGCCTGGGCTCCATGTCTTTTATCCCCACCTCATGCAGACTAGGATTTTGATTTATAGTCTGATAGATAAACAGATAAATATTATAGATATATGTTAGATTATAGTACACATATTAGTAACAACAATTAGTATAAATGTATTATATTATTAAAAAAAAAACCTTATGAGTATAGGACAACTTCTATCTAGAAGACTGTGTATAGAATCCCATTCCGGCTCTGCCACCAACTTGTTAAGTGGCTTTGGGAAAGTCTAGTATTTAGATCCCCAACAGAAACTCCTAGGAGAATGTAAACTCCTTAAGGACAGGGGCAGTGTCATTTCTCTCTTTGTATCCCTTGTTCCTAGCCTAGTACATGGATTATAGTAAACCCTCAATAGATGTTTGTTGATTGAGGGTTTACTATAAACCCTCCTCTGTAAAATGGCAGGTCTGGACTAGAGGATCACTTCTCAACTCTAAATTCTAGATCTCCTTCTCAGAAGACCTGGGTTCCTAGTTCTGAAGACTTACAAGCTCTGTGTAGGTCACTTCAGGTGACTGGGCCCCATGAAGAGGAGGTTGTTTAAATAGGTCCCTTCTCATAGATGCTTCCCAGTTCTTACAATATAAAGCAATCTGATTCCATCTTTTGACTCATCATGGAAGCTTGGGCATGGCACTTAAAAACCAGTGGAGCATATAGATGATCTCCCTCCCTTCCCACCTTCTATCTCCCCCTCCCCTGAACAACTCTCTCTCTCTCTCTCTCTCTCTCTCTCTCTCTCTCTCTCTCTCTCTCTCTCTCTCTCTCTCTCTCTCTCTCTCTCTCTCTCTCTCTCTCTCCCCCTCCCTTCCCAATAAAACTTCAACAACAGAGGTGTTTTTCCTTCTTCAAAACCCAGTTCCTCCTTTTTCCCTCCTAAAAGCCACTCTAGTGTGTGAAAGCTGCCTGACATCTTAGCTGATGTTTTTTCCTAACACTGAGGGGGAGAAAGTGAACAGATTGCAGGAACAATTAAAGCATCGCATAAAAGAGCCCAAGGAGCCTGGGAAGGGGGAAGGGGCTGATCTCCTAACTGCCTGTCTCTATATTTAGGATGGAACACCTTAGAACCCTTAATCACATTCTGGAAACACTTGAAGACTAGAGATGTGACAGGGGCTGCCAGGGCCTCGAAATTCCAGTGGGGAGCCACTGTTTGGTGGAAGAGCAGCACCATTAAACTCAAAATCTCACAGTGAACCATCATGAGGCAGCACAATTTTTAAAAAATCACAGACATTAAAAGACACAGGAAAACCTGTCAGGTTGAAAAGTGGGTAGATGAATCACTAATGGTGTTAAAACAGAACCAATATTGTCTAAATAGAAGTGTCGATCTCTCAAGGGATACAGGGCCCCAAGTGGTCCCTAGAGGGTCAGAGAATCCTAGTATCTTGGAACTGTAGAGACTTAGTATCATGCCAAATTCCTCAAATAGTAAAGGAAAAAGCTGAGGGTCAAAGAGAAGGAAATGTCTTGCCACACAGTCCAGTGTATGAAGTCAGTGGACTTCATGGTGCTGGAAGGGGATGGGGAACGATCAGCTTACATTATTGAATAATACATTCTTAGGAAGCTCAGTTATTTTTTGCCCCAGCTGATAACATTACCATTTTATTCACCCACTTGCTGCCTCTTGGAGTCAGTTCTCAATAGCTGCCAACGGCCTTGAGAATCAGAGAGCTAGAGTTAGAGACCTCCGAGATCAGGGCTCCATGAATTTGTTTTCAAAAATATTTTGAAAATGCTATTTCAAAATAATTTATTTCCTTGGTAATTCTATGAATTTTATTTTATGCATTTCAAAACATTATTGTGAGCAGGGATCTATGGACTTAATCAGATTGCCAAATGCTTCCATCTCACTTTGTCTTTCTGTCTCTGTCTC